>NC_136518.1:19770303-19780303 GCF_053919585.1 Euprymna scolopes
GTAACTTATGCATTAACTAAAATAAAAAAAAAAACTAACTGAATAATATAGTGATCATTACAAATATAATCAAAATTGGATTCATGAATGAAATTGTATTTTTTAATAATTTATTAATCAATCATTAATAAAAACAAACGAATTGAAATATAGTATAATTTATTTTCTTTATAAAGAACTTAACCTAATAATAATGACGTATTTACTATAAGAAAATGCGGAATGCATTGTTTTTAAAACGTCAGACTCAGATAAATAACGGATTTAGCAAAAGTAGTTACTGGAACTACTTTTGCTAAGTCCATCCATAACCCTAACAACAATTTAGATACGCTGTTAAAAATAAGAATTCGATACGTACATTCGATTTTCGTAGAATTTTGTTTAAACCAAATAATATTAATCAATATAACTGTAAGACACTCCAGTCATAAACCCCGTACGACGATTCATGAAAACTCACAGGACATCAAATAAAAATGAAACTAAACCTCGGTGGATATCCAATAAAAGTGAAACTAAAAATCAGTGGATATCAAACAAAAGTCAAACTAAAACTTGGTGGATATCAAATAAAAATGAAACTAAAACTCGGTGGATATCAAATGAAAATGAAATGAAAACTCGGTGGATATGAAATGAAAATGAAATGAAAACTCGGTGGATATCAAATAAAAATGAAACAAAAATTCGGTGGATATCAAATGAAAGTGAAACTAAAACTTGGTGGATATCAAATAAAAATGAATCTAAAACTCTGTGGATATACAATAAAAATGATACTAAAACTCGGTTGATATCAAATAAAAATGATACTAAAACTCGGTTGATATCAAATAAAAGTGAAACTAAAATTCGATGGATATCAAATAAAAGTGAAACTAAACCTTGGTGGATATAAAGTAAAAGCGAAACTAAAACTCCGTTGATATCAATTAAAAATGAAACTAATACTCGATGGATATCAAATAAAAGTGAAACTAAACATCGGTGGATATCAAATAAGAATGAATCTAAAACTCGGAGGATATGAAATAAAAATGAAACTAAATCACGGTAGATATCAAATAAATATGAACATAAAACTCGGTGTATGTCAAATAAAAATGAATCAAAAACTCAGTGGATATCAAATAAAAATGAAACTAAAACTCGCTGGATAGCAAATAAGTATGAAACTACAACTCGGTGGATATCAAATGAAAGTGAAACTAAAACGCGGTAGATATAAGATAACAATAAGAATAAAACTCGATGGATATCAAATAAAAATGTAACAAAAACTCGGTGGATATCAAATAAAAGTTGAACTAAAACTCGGGGGATATCAGTTAAAAATGAAACCAAAACTCAGTGGATATCAAATAAAAGTGAAGCTAAATCTCAGTGGATATCACATGAACGTGAAACTAAAACTCGGTTGATACCAAATAAAAGTTAAATTAAAACTCGGGTGATATCAAATAAAAATCAAACTAAAACTCGGTGGATCTCAAATAAAAATGAATCTAAAACTGTGGATATCAAATGAAATGAAACTAAAACTCGGTGGATATCAAATGAAAGTGAAACTAAAACTCGGTGGATATCAAATAAAAATGAAACAAAAATTCGGTGGATATCAAATGAAAGTGAAACTAAAACTTGGTGGATATCAAATAAAAATGAATCTAAAACTCTGTGGATATACAATAAAAATGATACTAAAACTCGGTTGATATCAAATAAAAATGATACTAAAACTCGGTTGATATCAAATAAAAGTGAAACTAAAATTCGATGGATATCAAATAAAAGTGAAACTAAACCTTGGTGGATATAAAGTAAAAGCGAAACTAAAACTCCGTTGATATCAATTAAAAATGAAACTAATACTCGATGGATATCAAATAAAAGTGAAACTAAACATCGGTGGATATCAAATAAGAATGAATCTAAAACTCGGAGGATATGAAATAAAAATGAAACTAAATCACGGTAGATATCAAATAAATATGAACATAAAACTCGGTGTATGTCAAATAAAAATGAATCAAAAACTCAGTGGATATCAAATAAAAATGAAACTAAAACTCGCTGGATAGCAAATAAGTATGAAACTACAACTCGGTGGATATCAAATGAAAGTGAAACTAAAACGCGGTAGATATAAGATAACAATAAGAATAAAACTCGATGGATATCAAATAAAAATGTAACAAAAACTCGGTGGATATCAAATAAAAGTTGAACTAAAACTCGGGGGATATCAGTTAAAAATGAAACCAAAACTCAGTGGATATCAAATAAAAGTGAAGCTAAATCTCAGTGGATATCACATGAACGTGAAACTAAAACTCGGTTGATACCAAATAAAAGTTAAATTAAAACTCGGGTGATATCAAATAAAAATCAAACTAAAACTCGGTGGATCTCAAATAAAAATGAATCTAAAACTGTGGATATCAAATGAAATGAAACTAAAACTCGGTGGATATCAAATGAAAGTGAAACTAAAACTCGGTGGATATCAAATAAGAATCAAACTAAAACTCGGTGGATATCAAATAAAAGTGAAATCAAACTCGGTGGATATCAAATGAAAATGAAACTAACACTCGGTGGATATCAAATAAATATGAAACTAAAACTCGATGGACATATAACAAAATTGAAATTAAAACTCGATGAATATAAAATAAAAGTTGAACTAAGACACTGTGGATATCATATAAAAATGTAACTAAAACTCGATGAATATAAAATAAAAGTTAAACTAAAACTCGGTTGATATAAAATAAAAATGTAACTAAAACTCGGTGGATATCAAATAAAAGTTAAACTAAAACTCGGTTGATATCAAATAAAAATGAAACTAAAACTCGGTGGATATCAAATAAAAGTGAAACTTCAACTCGGTGGATATCAAATTAAAGTTACACTAAAACTCGCTGAATATCAAATAAAAATGTAACAAAACTCGGTGGATATCAAATAAAAGTTGAACTAAAACTCGAGGGATATCAATTAAAAATGAAACTTAAATTAGGTGGATATCAAATAAAAGTGAAACTAAAACTCGGTGGATAACAAAATAAATTTAAACTAAAACTCGGAACATGACGTCATACGCTCTGACTTGACTGTTATTTGACATAAGACACGTAGCAATGCGCAGCATTTCCACAGCTTATCAAGGCAACATACGTTGTCCATTTTCCTGTGTTAGCTGTAGTGCGAAAATCATTTTGATTGCAGAGAAACCATTTTCTATTCCAATTTTCTATTTTTTAATGTCTCAAACATGTCATTCATTGTCTAGTTGGCTCTATGTTTGTCATTTGCTGGAGCAAAGCCATACTTTTTCTGCTTTCAATCTCGCCATTCACTTTTATGATGGATTTAACCTCCTTGCAGCATATCTAGTTCTGCTATCTTCACGTACTACTAATTCGAAATGCTTAATCTTGTTCTTCTTTTCTCTTTGACGCATTTTCTTAAACTCCAGATGTCTTTATCTTTGTGAAACGTTTTCATTGGAGCGAATTGCAGCAACACTTAGCCCAATAACTTCTTATCTTAACAATCTTTGTCTCTCACTTTCGTTTCTATTTCATTTGGGTGGCATATTGTGCGTATATGAAAGGGAAAATTATTATATTATTTAAAAAAAAAAGAATAATGTGTATATTAAGACAGAACGGATCCATAATGGTTCATTATATTGTTTTTAGTAGCGTTATTTTAAAATTCAAGTTATGCAATAATTTTTTGCCTATGTTAGGGACCACGATCATGCCAAATTTCAAGATTGGTTGAGAGGATGCGTGTTTTCATACCAAACTGCAATTCCTCAGTGTTAGATGGTGGCAGTCAGGGAATTTTGGTGTACCACAAACTTGCTGTGCACTCTCTCTCTAAGGGGAGTGAGTTGTGGAGGAGTCGCACCAAACATGACCTTAAGCTTAGACCTTCATCTTGAAAATGGTGTGCACTATCACTAGGCGGTAGCATATCACTATGTAAGTTTGCTCTTGATCGGTCCAGTGATGTAGGCTTTAGGAAAGTACACATATAGAGACTATGACATTGAACTTTACTTTGGAAAATGGTGTGTATCATCCTTAGTTAGGGGATCATCATAAATCAAGGTTTTGTCATGATTGGTAGATTAGTGTTGGCTGTAAGAGAATTGTACACATCAACACACACTCTCTGACACACACGCTATTACTTTATATGTATATATATATATGTATATATGTGCGTGTATATGTATATATGCACATATATATATTCATATATATACGCATATATATGTGTATATATGCATATATATATACATGCATATATATATATGCATATATACGCATATATGTATGCGTATATATATGCATATATATGCATATATATATGCTTATATATATGCATATATATATGCATATATATATATATATATATATATATATATATATATATTACCATTACTCTAATTGCTGGGAATTGTAATTAAAACTTTTTTCTATAGAAAATGAGAAGAATGTCTGCAGAAAAGGCAGAAAAACAAGGAAGGTTCTACAAAAAAAAAAAAAAAACAATCCATTGACTTCCCGTGTTTTTAATGACAGTTATTTGCATATTTTTATGTTTTACATTTTGTTACTTTTTTTCCTTTTTTTTTACATTGTTTCCATTACTTTATTTTTTACTCGGTTATCTCCCTTTTCTCTTCCCTTTCCTCCTTTAATCGATGAAGCTGACTCTCACGCGGATTGTATTGCATGTTATTTCTACAAATAGTCACGGCATTACGAATGTCATTGGAGTACCCCTGTATGCTGGAGACAGAAGGGATGATGAGACTTCATATAAAAAGAAGAACGACTGAAAAAATATTTGCAAAAACGATGAGACTTTACGGGAGATGTTTGAAAACAAACCAAAAAACAATGACAAAGATCGTCATACACAGACGCACACATATATCTGAATAGAGAGAGAACGGAGAGAGAGGTATATAGAGAGATAGAGACAGAGAGATAAAGTTAAGAAAAAGAACTTATTTATAGACAAGTGTATTTTTTCTGAACCCTAAAAATTGAATTCGACAACGTATAAAAGGAATGCTGTGTTTTCGGGGCAAATAACAACCTCATATCGCTTTTTTATAAAGACATAAAAAGCTTCGATAAAAAACATAAGGAATGCAGTGATTAAAATACAAGGATATAGAGAGAGAGAGAGATAAAGAGAGAGAGAGAGATTGGTGGAGATATACAAGATAAAGAAAAGACCTATATGGTAACGTGAAAAGCTGAATGTGTCTATCTATATATCTATGGATATGCGAATCTATTTATGAATCTAATTATCTATCTATATCAAAAACTAATCTACATGTGTATGTGTATACATATGTATATACATATATATGCATACTTATATATATATAATAATGTATAAAAAAGGAGTGTTATTGGTTGATTTGATAGTATACCATTCGAACTATTACGTATTGTAAAAATATATCATACAATGATATTGAACGTAAGAGAAAATACTTATATCCATTAATCCTTATCTCTCTCGCGTTCTCTCTCCCCCCTCTCTCTCTTCTCTCTCTCTCTCTCTCTCTCTCTCTCTCTATATATATATATATATATATATATATATATATATATATATATATATATATATATTAGGGGTCTAACACAGCCACAGGGGAGACAAGAAAGCAATATTCATCACAAAGAAGCAAACGGTAGCTTGCCATGGCATTAGATATACAAATGTAGGTAAATTTTGGCATATTTTATTGGTTTGAAAATATAATTTTTTTTATCAATTGTCTTAAAATTATAACCATAGGATAATGTTATAAGCTTCAAAATGTCTGCAAATTTTCATGTAGTTTCGTCTCATAGAACCAAAGATATGAGTATTTCAATATGCAATTTCACTACGAGTATTACATATTTGTTTTTTATACATTAAGTAAATTTCATAGTGTATAAATTATTTGATACTAGAGATATTCATAAACTTACACTATTTTCAAATGAGGAGAAATATAAGATATTAGAAATATTTGGAATTTTCTCACCTAGATCTTATTTCAGATCATTTCACACTATAGCCGAAAGTTTTAGTCTCGTCGCCTCTATACATATCTTGGAAAAAAGAATACAGAGACGCATGCCCCAAGGGGACTCGCTATCACCACTACTGTTTGTCATAAGCATGATAAAACTCAACTACAAACTTAGAAAATGTAAAGGCGGATTCAAATTTACATCCACAGAACAAAGAATAATGTACGTCATGCATATGGATGTACTGGAGCTGTTTAAAAAAGTATCTAAAAACAGCTGAGACACACAACTAGACTACTCAGTCAGGGCAATGGAATGGGCTTTAGGAAAGAAAAGTGTGCAGTACTGGAGATGAAAAAGAGAAAGACAAGAGACTTCAGAGGGAATTGAACTGCCCAGCAAAGAGGACATGGTGAAGATAACATTTATAAAACATTGTGTGCCCTGGAAACAGACACCATCAAATCTACAGAAATGAAAGGAAATATTGGAACAGAGCTAGATCACAGAAAGATTGACTAAACATTCAAAGATACTGTAAAGAAGAATAATACATTATATGATGAAACCTAAAATGAAATAAAAGAAAAATGAAAAGGGAAACCGCTACATGGACGATTCATAAGCATTACAAAATAAGAAAAGAACGTAAACACTTGGGCATGGGTAAGAAAAGGACGAATGGACGGAGAAATATAAATTCTACTTACAGCTGCACAGAACAACGCGATTAGAACTGGCATAAAATCTCAATTAGATAGAACAAAGGAAAGAGTAAATATAAGCTTTGTAGATAAAAGACAATGATAAACAACATTATAAGCAAAACCGCAAATTAACAATATATATATATATATATATATATATATATATATATATATATATGTGTGTGTTTGTGTGTGTGTGTGTGTGTATATATATATAACGACAGCAAGGGGAAGGCAGTGCACTAGGAGCTATGCTGAAAACTGACAAATGGTTCTAAACACAACCCGGAGACTGTACTGGAAAATGAAAACCACAAAATGATTTGGATATGAAGATAAAACTGATAGACTTTCTTAAGCCAGAAGACCAGACGTCACATAAATTAATAAGAAGCGGTTAAATTGTAGATTGTGCTGTCCCAGTAGCCACCGGGTGAAAAGCAAAAAAAAAAAAAAAATGAGAAACAAAAAAATATGCGAAACTTGACAGAACTAAAAGGAACATGGAACCTGAAGAAAATTAGCATAATGCCAATAATTGCCAGAGCATTAGGAACAGTTCCCAAGAACTTGGAAACAAGAGAAGGAGAAACCTGAATTTAGTAAAATGCTCAGACGATGCAACGGATAGTAATACTGTGAACAGCTGAACCCTTAAAGAAAACCCTCGAATGCGGAACTTAATCTAAAAGAATGACAATCGCCAAGAGATATAAAACAGAAAATATAATTAATGCAAAATATGTAAAACAAAAATACACTCAAGAAATCTGAATCTGCGAAGTTGTAAACTGACTACTACCTTGCGTTCTAATCTCTCCCCCTCCCCATCTCCTTCCGCATCCTCTCCTCATCCCCGTCTGCTTCTCTTCTCATTATCTATTCCTCCCCCAGATGTGTGTCTCTATCGACTGGCACTACACCAAAATGCGAAAGGTACACAAGGTTGGAAAAGCGAGGAGTTAAAGCACTTCACAGTCCTCAAATGGGAAGGTGCGAAGGAGACTGGGACGTTGCGGAAGCGTGTTGCCAACCAAATCACAGTAAATAACAAAAGCCTTTGCCAGCGAGAAATAAACGGCAAGCGGCTGTTGCGATAACGCAAATTCATCTGCAAATGTTGTAAAAAGAGGTAAGGATTACTAAAAATGTGGGGAGACTTCTTAGCAGCCAGATTTCGGGGAACACCACCGGTCTTTATCAGTGATATGTCTCTGATGGGGCTTTCTGCGAGAACTCCTAATGAGTTAAATAATAATCAAATAAGTTCAACCGCAAATATAAATTTATTTGGTACAACCAATATCTACGCACACCACAGACAAAACTGAAAGGTCAAAGAAAATGAAAAGATATAGGAGAGAGAGAACACCATCCAGACCTCTACTATGGGAGGCTTATTGCCACTTCAATTGCAAAGTACACCATAGCTTATAAATACAACAAGAATTTTTAAACAAGATACTCAAATGGAATTCGAATAGCAGTATCTATTGTTAGAGATAAAAAGGGCAAAACCGGAGAGATCGGAGATATGCAGTTGTCCACTCAAGAGGATATGATACTGTGTGGTGTGTGATAAACAACAGGCATCCTTTTACATAAAGAAAAGAGAAGATTTAGAAATAATAGAAGCGAACAACGGTCATATCCTTAGAAAGAAAAATGTATAGTAGAAACTGAGGTTAAAGAATAAACAGCGTTGCAGTATAACTTACAAGGTAATTGTACCGCTTATAGGTTTGACCAAATAAGAACTTATACATCCTCGTCAAATAATTAGAAAATAAACAGCAACTCGCAATGAACTATACCTGAAGTTTGATGTGTACCAACTGTACATGTAATAGATCGAAGGGGGGGAAGCGCTGGTAACTATAGAATACTATTTGATTATCTATAATCGACATGGAAAGAAATACAGATATAGATTAATCACCGCAGCAAGAGACATTGTCAAAATAAATAACACAAAAATAGCGTCATCAGCAAAAAGAAAAAAAAGAAAAAAAAAGAACTGGGATGAGAAACAGTTACATGGAAGATTCATAAGAATGTCCAAAAAACGAAAACCACGAAAACGCATGACCATGTCTAAGAAAGAGATACTTGAAGAGAAACTGCATCTCTACCTAGAGATACGTAAAACAATGCAATTTAAACAAACTACAGTAAAGGTAAAATAAATGAACACCTTGATACATAGAAAATCTAAACTCTGTGGACAAAAAGAGGAAACAGGCCTAGCATAGCAAGTTACTGTAGAAAACCACCTTGGAAATTACTCCAAAGAAAACTGCGTTGAAAAAGCAGTACACGCGTAATTCTGCACAGTGTGAAATTTTGAAGATGCAGAAAAATGGTCCAGACACAAACCAGAAAATACTGAAAACTGAAACAAAAATATCCTTTCCGATATTACCGTATGAATATAAAAGGATCAGTTCAATGAGACGAACTATCATAACATAAAACAAGTAGAAAATAAACTGCCAACTGGTAAACATTGCCGTCGATAAGACCACAGCCTAAAGAGACAAAAACCCGAAGCAAATACAAGGAGCTTGCCAGAGAAATGAGAGAAATATGAAATAAAAAAAAGTCAATACAATACCAATACTTTTAAGAGAACTATAAACGGCCCGGAACAAAATTATGAAATGTGTAGGAATTAAAATTACAAGTAATAGTAGTACGGCAATGATAAATACAACTGAAAGGTGTCGAAATTTACGTAATTGATTATGTTGACATACTAATCTAATATTATAACTAGAAATTTTATTAAATAAACACATTGGCTCGAGGACTTTTATTATTTGAAAATTATCCACTGAAACTTATATATATTTGTACATACATACCTACATACATACATACACACACACACACACACATATATATATGTATATATATATATATATATATATATATATATATATATATATATATATATACAATATCCGCCATAATATAAGGAACCGAAAAAAATTTACAATTATTCATGTATATTTAAAACATTAGTGCATAGATTTTTTCTGAAATACTCAGAATAAACAAATAGAACCAATGTGTATAAACTAGTACAAAAAAATTACGATTCAATATTGAGAAATATTTTAGTTTTAAATTATATCTGTGGATTTATCCTGGCCAAAAGTTTAGGAACGAAATAGAAAGTTTATTTTTAAGAGACTAAACTTAACAAAAAAATTGCAAGTT
>NC_136518.1:19785303-19880303 GCF_053919585.1 Euprymna scolopes
AAGGCGCTCTGATATCTCTGATGACTCTGGTAAATTGCCACGTGATTCAAAAAACTAGTGAAAGAATGCCTGAGATTCACAAAACTTGTCCAAATTGAGTGTCTTTGTCTAAAAAAATACTAAATTTTTGCATTTAGTCACGTTCAAATAAAAGTATATATTATTGTAACATGGCCGTTTGCTGTTAACCCTCTCACCATATATCAACTCATTCGTACCCGCACGGCACAATGGCAGGATGAGTAGTCAAATATATGCTTAGTAGGAAATGTCTTCTCCTTGTAGACATATAAGCATATGATACATATGATTTACTTTTTAACGTGTTTTAATTATGGAACATTTATTCCAGTTTTTCTACCTCCGGCAAAGCGTTTTCTTTTTTCAAATTTTAAAACTTTAGTACTCCATTAAACGAATCTTAAAAACTGTGAATATTTATCCTTCTCAGCTAAGAGTTGGAAAACACTCTAAAAATATGTTCAAGTCAAATGCTTCGTTCTCACTTCCTATGTAAAATACAACTATTTGCTACGTTAAAATGAATATTAAATAATGTCCCGTATAATGATGTAAAGAAAACGAATTTTAGTTTTTAACACGTCATATTTTCTTGTTGCTCAAAGATGTTTTGTTAGGATCGTTATTTATCGTCGATTTTGTTTTGCAACGGTCCACAAAACATCTTTGAGAAACAAGAAAATATAACTGACAAGAGCGAAAATATCCAAAAGTAAGTAGACAAAAGAAAAGATGTAGACAATTTGAATACAATTTTTTGTTATCAGTTCTCTACCTCGGTCAGATTTGTTTTTATGTCCCTGCATTTTTCTTTAGTAACGTTTATTTTTGCATTTTTCTTCATTTTAACGCTTTTTCGTAAAAGACCTGGTCACGGCATCAAAATACATGTTAATGTAATGTTACATTTTAACAATTCCGATCCGTGCGTTGTTTGAGACTTCGTCGGAAATGAACAATATATATATATATATATATAATATATATATATATATATATATATATATATATATATATATATATTATTTATGTGAGTAGGTTATTTGGACCATGAATGTTGTTCCAAATACTGTTTTTCCTATGTTTTTAAGAAATTAAGTAAACGTCTATAAATGCGACAAAGACATGATTTCGTTTACTTTGAAATTTAATTTAGTAGATTTTATTTGGAAATTTGAATAATATTATATATATATATATATATATATATATATATATATATATATAATATATATATATATATGCATACATAAGTATTTTTGTGAATTTACATGTTTCCTAATAGCGATTATATAGTGTTTACTGGTTGAAACAGAATTTCTTGGGTTCACAAAATGCTCGAGTTACGCTGAGACCGAGAACATGTTAGTATATAACTTATACTATAGCATAAAAATAAATTGAATAATATTTTCCGCTTATACATGCATACCGACTCAGCTTCGAAAACAGAAAATATTGATTGGTCACGAGCAGAATTACACAATTATTACTCACAGTCGGTCACTTGCAAATCTATATTTGAAATAGGCAATTCATTATTTAATTAAGGGATAAGAGTTCGAACTAAATGGATTAGTTGCCATCACATTTTTGAACTAGTTAATGTTCTAATGAGTACATTTAACTTATTGTGAGGAAATGGATATACTTTAACAGGGCGCAGACGTGTGCATGGCAGTTGTATGCAAAGGACCGGACCGTGTGCGAGGTGTAAGAGCAACGGAATAAACTATTATAAAAAAAAGAACCTGTGCGCAGACTGATCATTACGTGAGAGAAAGTCGATGGTTTGAATGAGAGACAAGAACTACATTACAATACAAACCTTCAGCAACATTTTCTTCAAGGCAGCTTTGAAGCAACTTTTATTTCTCAGAGCCTCTTGATAGAAATGGAAAAGTAGTAGTTCGCTCTCAGCAATTTGGTGGCCTTATATCTGCAATGCTTTCGTATTATTCCAGGAGGGCCTTGAAGTTCCAAGCTACCGAGCCTAATTTCCACTTTTCGAAGAAGAGTAATTTTATTAACCCACTAGCATGGGTGCCCGGCGTTGCCCGGGTGTTTAGAGGTGTATGCTGAGCAAAAAAAAAAGGGGGTAATTTTTTAAACTTTGACCCCTATTATGACCCCTGAAAATTTATTGTTTTGGCCTAAAATCAAGTTATTACGTTAGATCCATGTCCACGGAACCTATATCTAAAATTTCAAGGGTGTAGACCCAAAATTGTCGGAGGAGTTTGGTAGAGTTCTTAAAGGTCAAATCGTTGAAATTTGACCCCTTAACAGCCAAATTTCTGGCTGACACCCGTCACATCGATTTTCCCAAATCTCAGTACCCGGTATTTCAAATTTCGAGTCTATAGACCAAAAATTGACAGAGTTATTGCGTAGGGAAATGTACACAGACAGACACACAGACACACAGACAGACAGACACGTTCACTTTTATAGATATATTTATAGATATATAGATGGATTACAAACCCAAGTAAAATAAATATAACGTTGTCATATCTTGTTACCTAAGTCAGACTTTTACTCATCCTCTTCTTCAAATCAATCTGTCTTGCAGGTTCTAGTTCGGTAAGCTTTTTACTTGTCGTAGTACATGCGTGTGTGTGGGTGTGTTCCCTACAAAAAAGGGTTAGAGAATATACATAAAATCTAAACTTGTTTCCTGATATAAAAATATTCTGAGAAAGATTAACGAAGTATACTCGAATTTCGAAGTGTTCGCGTAAAAATCGCAAGGATATAAATTCCTGCACACTTCAAATATACCCTATATAATGCAATTGGAATCCCATGTAAAAAATTATTGGGGAAAACAGTATGAGTTTTAATAAATCTCTAAGGGCACTCTTTACCTAAATGAAATATGTGGTCATTCTCTTAAAGCGTCAAATATATTTTATTTTCATGAAACCAACATCATATGAATGAAATTTAAATATAATAGTAGCCTTAAATCATTATGTTTACCTTTATGCGGCAAATATCTAGGTGTTTATCTCTCTAAGTGACCAATAGGGAAAAATACTCTTAAAACTTACATTAAATATATTTGATTTTAATGAAATATCAAGAGGAAGAAAAACCTGTTTTCTGCGGTAGGTCGTCGGAATGCACTTTTTTTTCTAATTGGCAGACACTTACGTTGTTAAGTAATATCAATATTGCATAATTTGATCAAAAGACTCTTATTTTTCTACTTGAAACAGGACAAAAGCCCCCTTCAAAATCTCAGCGATTTCCATCATGGCTGCATACCAGACTCGTGCTGACGCCCAAAAAACAGGAAACAAAAATGGCGTCGTGCAACAGATTTTCAAGTGATTCAATGAGAAGGAAATAATATTCCATTTTATATGTGTTGTTGCTTTTTTTTATTTCAGAATTTTTGCCGTCAATATTTTTCTTCGTAAGAATGTCCAGTATAACTGCACCTCAAAAAACAGAAATGGCGGTATTCTGGGATCATAGCTGAAGTCAAGAGTCCTTTAGTTGAAAGATCGAACGGGTTTAGTAAAAAAAAAAAATAAGAATAGTCGAAAAAAGTACTGTTTTTTTTTGTGGCTGCTTACTTTGAATCTTAGAAAAAAAAATTCTTGATCAAATTTCTTTTTTTTTAAGATATGTTTAGAGGGGAACAAAAAATTCACAATGTTCAGTGTTGCCTTACAGTTTAAGTTAAAGTTATTTTTTCTATCTTGATTAAAAAATATAAACAAAACTACATACACAAAAAAGAGAGAAACGCCCAACTCTTTTACTCCAGTCCGAGGTTAGACTTAAAAAGACATTTGTCACGACAAGAAAAAATATTACAGCAGATGTTAACACGGATTTCTTGGGTGAAAGGTGAGGGCTGATCTTAAAAAAAACAAAAAAACACATTTTTGTTTATTTATTTTATTTTTTTAATGTTCAGGGTCGTCTTTGGGAGGGAGATGTCGTATTACATCGGAACCCAGCAGGAAGGTAGAGTGACTTAACATTCAAGGAAGCCATTTTTATTGTCCTCGGCAATCTTGCCGTTCTAGACGAAGTAGAATAATAATAAAAAAACAGAATACATTTCATGGTTCGTCTGACTAATCTTGAAGTTATTCTAACATTGTGATGACGAGGGGAAGGGGCACACTTTGGAGTCAGCAGTGAAGGTACAGAAAGAAAAAGGCGACGGGGTTGGAAGGCTGGGTCTAAAGATCAATTGAATCATAAAAGAAAGCGATTGATGTTGTCCTTTGTTTTTATCGTTAACAGCACTTTTTTTTTCTTTTAGATCTGTTGGTTTCTTGATCGTTCGAGAAAGAGGGGGGAGATATTTGGCGGCTAAGTATGTTTTCTTATATTAGAATGATCAGTCCTCTGATATCATGAAGTTCTTGTGTAAGTAGAAAGCAGGAATACTGGCAAACAAGTACACATAAGCATGTAAATATGTGTATATCCGTATACGTGTGTATATATATATATATATATATATATATATATATATGTAAGTGTGTGTATATATATATATATATATAAGTGTGTGTGTGTGTCTTTATACATATATATATGTGTGTGTGTGTGTGTGTATTTATATATATATATATATATGTGTGTGTGTGTGCGTGTGTGTGTGCGTGTGTGTGTATGGGTGGGTGTGAGTATAAGCATATATGCCGGAATATATATATATATATATATATATATATAAATATATATATATATATATATATATATATATATATATACCTGCATTCGTAACTGTGCACACACACACGTGCCTGTTTTATTTCAATATACTTTTGTTTATTTAAGGAGGCGTCTCTTATAAATCTAACAGTGTTAAAAGTATCAAATATATGTTCTTAATTTATTTTTTCGTTTTTAAAAATAATTTACCATGTGTTTAAATAAAAGATAACGCATGTTCCATAAGCATCACGAAGGTTTACTATTTTTAATCGAATCATCTAAATGTGAAACAAGCAAATGAGGAACAACGATAGAGAAGAAAATACAATTTCAAATGATAGCTGTGAAACGGGCATGTGAAGTTAGGCGTTACGAGAAATATGTTGACAATAAAAATACTATGACGCAAGGATAATCCTTCCGGAATAAAATTGTAATACGTTACGCAATTTAAAATGTTCCTTCTGATTTCATATGTATAGCAATTAATTTTAGGTGTTTCGCTTAATTAAAGTATTTTCTTACAAACTGAAAATCATTATATATATATATATATATATATGTGTGTGTGTGTGTGAGTAAAATAATTTATTATAATAATTATTTAATGCAGATAGACACTAGTATTATTTTCTTTCGATTAACACCAGTCGATGAATTTGAACTCGCAAGAATCAAATCCATTCTGCCACCTTTAAGCGCGACAAATGCAGTTGAAATTTGAACATTTTTTTAAAAAGTTTTTTTAACGCCTGTAAGAGTGATCTAATCATTATATGATGATCTGCGCATGCGAGCTAGATTGTAATTATGTATATATATATATATATATATATATATATATATATATATATATATATATATATATATACATACATACATACATATACATATATGAACATATGTATATAAATTATGCATAGGTATATACTAAATGAAGTAGTCATATATATATATATATATAGATGTGGCTATATATATATATATATATATATATATATATATATATATATATATATAAAAGAAAAATTAGCAATTAATAACGCAATGAATAGCAAATTTTATGTAGTTATTTCAAAATTGCCCGTGGATTTACTATTTCAAAAGATGAGTTTCGATTATTCAATTAATTTTTTTTTTTTTACCGGACTTCAAATATTTCAACCGTGTGTGTTTCCTACAAAAAAAGGTTAGGGAATATACATAACCTCTAAACATTAAGCATGGAAATATAATTGTTTGTTTGTTTTATAAGATTAATTTTCTAAAAGGACATGCGTTTTAAAGACTTATATATACTACTCTATGTTCTACTGCTTAAATATTTTAATTTTTAATACAAACACAGTTATATAGACATATGCATATATACATACATACACACACACATATATATATATATATATATATATATATATATATATATATATATATATATATATATATATATAACAGAAAGACACTTAAAACTGTAAGTTGAAATTTACAATCAAAGTTTATTGTTCGAAGGAATACTTCAAAAGCGATGTAACAAGCCCTTTGCAATTAATGACTGTACTCGATTTCGGATTCACTTAATTCCAAAATCGTCAAATTCTAGCATTGCTACACATATAATTTGCTGATATCTTTCCGCCCCGCTGGGTTCCGATGTAAAGCAATAATATCATTCATTGAAACTGCGCGGAATAAGGATTTGTTCATTGTTTATTTTTTTTTTGCAATATTCAGGCGAACAATAAATTTTAATTGTAAATTTCAATTTATTATTTCAATTTTCTTTCTCTTATAATAAGCTCCACTCTCTATTGCGTATCTATTTTTTTTATCTGGTTGAGATAAATTATCTACACAGAAAGACAGGTATTTATATTACATTTCGTGTATAAGGTAAACACTACTGCCTTTTTGATTTCATTATGTATATTTATATATATATATATATATATTATAAATTTATATATTATATATATATATTATAAATATATATATTACATATATATATTATAAATATATATATTATATATATATATATATATATTATAAATATATATATTATATATACATATATTATATATATGTATTATATATAAATTATATATATATTACATATATATTATATATATTATATATATTATATGTATTATATATATTATATATATATATATATATATATGATTGATGTGTAGTTTGCTTGAAGCATTGCGTGGGATAGTTATGTTGTAAAAGGTTTAGAAGACTGTTACAATGCGTGTAATGAAATATAGTCGTTGTTGGTAAAAGTAGACGAGAACAAGTGACGATTTACACATCACTAAGTACATATATATGTTATATATATATGTTATATATATATGCATATATATATGGTATATATATATATGTATACATAAACATATATGTTATATATACATATATATATAAACATATATGTATGTGCTTATTGATTTGTGACTCGCTACTTGTTCTTGTCTACTTTTACCAACAACGACTATATTTAATTCCTCGCATTGTGACAACCTTCTAAATCTTTACTACATATATATATATATATATATATATATATATATATATATATATATATATATATATATATATATATATATAGTAAGGCTGTGTAAATTAGGACTTACAAAAATGTACTATTCGGCAAGCAACACGCAATGCACGTTTAAAAAATTCTTTATTTCGCGAAGTTTTAAAGGATACATTTTTCTCTACATATATACGTTCAGTCTCAAGAGAACATGGTCACCTCTGTATGGTAAGCAGCGTGTGTAATCGTGAGGCAAATGTTTTTTAAGGCCACCCAGATCAGTACTGAATCAGCACTGTTTGGGTCCAGTTGCAAGGAAAAACCCAGGGCTGACTGGAAACAATGTCAAGATAAGCAAAAAGAAAATATGGCACTTGCGATTCCTAGGTGGTCGCCCATTTTGGTACTGACCAGGCTCAACATTGGCCAACGTCTGTGATCTAATGAGAACTCATGTGTCGATATGATTATATATATTCTATATATAAATTCGCAGTACCCTGTATATTAAATTTCTAGTCTGCAGACTGAAAATTGACAGAGACATACACACACAGACAAACAGACATACACTTTAATTTTTATGATATATAGATAGATAGATATATAAAGATAAATGTGGGAATGTGAGTGTGTTTGAGGACACTTTACAACCTATATACTAAAAGGATATTTTATCTACAGACTTGAAATTTTGTATATTGGATATTCAGACATGTTGATAACTTTTTCATCGGTTTCAATCCGGAAGAAAGGGCTGCTAACGGGTCAATTAGCAAATTGGTACGTGAGGGTCGTCGGATTTTTATCTGTCTGTCAACTGCTCCTGACTACACATAACTGGTTCCTTGTATTAAGAATAAGACATTTTTAAAACTACGTTGTAAATGTCGTGTCACGCTGGTGTAAGTGTTATCGTACTTGGCACAATGTCGTCAGGTTTGGGTGTTGATCTCAGCTCGGGTATTTTTTTATTTTACTTACAAATAGTGAATTGTTTAGAAAAACAGAATACTCACATGCTCATGCACCTGTTTCTGTATTAACTAAAATATAAAACTTATGCCTATTTAATGACCTGCGAAGCTGGGCAGCTTGCTAGTACATATATACAAGCCAGAAGTAAAAATTTAGTTTAAAATCCAAAAGTTTCTATAAACTTTAGGAGACTATAAATATTTTTATTTATTTAGTAATCCTTGCCAAATAAAGAAAAGATCTGAATACAACCAAACAAGGAAATAAAGCTTGTCATAAAAGAGCACGAATTTAGACCACAATAAATATCAAGATTTCTTTAATCCATGGAGTTTCAAAGAATGCGTACTGTTCATTATATAAAGTCTTGTAAATCATAATTTCCAGTATTTAGTTGTATTTTTCATATACATACAAATATATATATATATATATATATATATATATATATATATATATATATATATATATATATATACATATATAATTTCATTCCAGATTAATCATATTCGAAATTAAAACATGAAATGCATTAAACGAGATTTATACAAGAACATTCATTACTAAATTAGAGTAAGATATACCTTTTAATTCTTTTTTACATAAACATGTACGTAGTTTCTCAGTCAACTACTTACAAACAACTAGAGCCATCATCTAGTTATATTGCTTTTACAAAGTCCAATTCTCAGATTAAGTTAAAGACTGGGCTTTTTAAATACACTATCTCCTAAGGGTGTCTCTTTTTTCTTCATATTTCGTTGACTTAAACATATGCAGGAATGTGTAGCGATACCTAAATCTTTATTTAAAGATAAATTACAGGTCTCTCTCTCTCTCTCTCTCTCTCTCTCTCTCTCTCTCTCTTTATATATATATATATATATATATATATAATTATTTACTTAAATAATTATTAATGTTACGATTAAACTCAGTCGATAGATTCGAACCCGGGGACAGAAGTAATCCCTAGCTTCAGTAGCAAGTACCTAATCCAACCGGCAACCGTTAACACCCAGAAATGCTGTTGAATTCTTAAATTATTTTTAAATGCTTTTTAAACGTATGTCAGAGTGATCTAATCATTAGATGATGGTCTATGCATAAGAGCTGAATTGACTGGCTTTTATTCAACTCAAAGAGCTCAAAAATAAGAAACAAGTCTCTTAAAGTGGCTGACATAGTTTATTTACTATAATAATTAGTTAATATCAACAGACACTAGTGTTTCATCCTTTCGGGAATCATCAGTGCAGGGGATTAACACCAGTCGATAGATTCCAACCCGACGACAGAAGCAATACTGGCTTTACTAGCAAGGACCTATTTCAATCTGTTACCGTTAACCGTGAGAAATACTGTTGAATTTTAAACATTATTTTCAATGCCCATTAACGTCTGTCATATATATATATATATATATATATATATATATATATATATATATATATATATATATATATGCATATAATTCGTAGTTAACACAAATTCATGACATATTTATTTATATACGTTTGAAGAATAAACATCAGCATTAGGTTCAAATCATTTCAGAGACAATATGATACTTTATTGATACGCTCTCTTCATCCGTACGGCAACGTTCGGAGCATTTGACAGTAAAGCTGTCGTGTAATGATGAATAAAAAAATATATTACATCCTTAATCAAGTAGAATGGTAGGAACGTTGTTGTGGGAGGTTATGTTTGGGATGCTCTCGACATTTGACCAAACAATGTAGTGCAGCGTGTTCAAGTTCAGGATAGATGGGGTTCCAGAGAAGGGTACAATGTCGTAGCACTCCTTCTAAAGCCAAGCCTGGAACCCTTTAAAATGTGTGAGCCGATGCTGAGTCCTGCTGCCAGAATCAAGGTTTGCAAGGGGCTAGGTAGTTGCACCAGAGGATCACCACCCTCTTTAGCACATCCAGGTATACTTTGTTGTTAACTTTCAAGCCGACTTCGAACATGAAAGGCGGCATGTGATCCTCATTTGAAACCACATCAAAGACCATAATTGTGGTCGGCGACTTTGTTTTCATCAACCTAGGCATGCACTCGGCCGTTGAATAGTCTGGATTTTCATTTTGAGGGTTATGGCAATGGTCCAGCTATTATGTTGGATTGGGAGAGAGCGTGAGTTGTACAGAGGCGCATCTCCGATATCGCTCGTTGAACTTTGTGTCACTTTCAAACATGATAAACGGCTCTTATAACTCTTGGGATTTGTTCAAAACTGCCCAACTAGTAGATGGTCTGCAACAACAACAACAAAAATCAAACAAAAAAAAAAGCAAAAACCGGTTTTCCTCAAACTGAAATGGAATCATGTCGTCTTTTCTATGGCGACAATTTTATAGACCCACCATATAATGTTAAATTAGTTCGTGAACTTTTTGCTTATTTTTTTTTTGCTTCTTCCAACTTTCAACCTATAAATTAATTTGTATTTTTCCTAGTATCTCAAAAGTATTTTTACCGCTGTTACTTGTTTCATAAAAATCCTGGCGAATGCGCCTTTATATCAGCTATACATTAAACGTTATTATGATTGCGCACCGCCAATAAAGTCGCCCTGTGATCGCAAAAGCATCCGAGTAATGTGAAAGATCTACCCAATTATTGTGAAATTCGTCGTTTCGTACAGCTTTTATTGTTGTCGACAAGCACTATGAAAAGCAAGATGTGCCGCTATGCCGTAAATGATCAAGATCTCTCTGATTCTCTCTTTGATCTTGAGCACTAGGTGCAATGGGGAAAAGGGCGGCTGGTTTATTATAATGCATCTAAAACCAAGCTTCTATCTTTCGATCAATTGAAAGGAATGCCCCTCCTTTTTGAAAAGCTCCATGTTTTGACAAGGTTTTGAGTCTAACCTTAACTCCTTATCTGAAATAAAGCATATACATCGAACCCACTGCCAAAGTCGTTGGAAAAATTTGATGATTCTAGATATCTCATTGTTAATGCAATTTTCTACCTGCATAAAAACCAAGTGCGTCCTCGGATGGAGTACTGTTTCCTCGTCTAAACAGAAGCTGCTCGAAGGTCGTATGTTGCCTCGACAAAGTTCAAAATAGATTTCGTAGTCTAATAGGTGATGCCCTTTTGTCTTCCCTGCAATCCCTTTTCCCCACAGAAGAGACATTGCGAGCCTATTTCTGTTATATCGTAATTTTTATGGCAAGTGCTCGCCTGAGCTCAAATGTATACCAAACTATAACGACAAACACTCGTATAGTTGAAACCACTATAAATAATTCTGTGTGATTAATCCTTAACGTGGACACGACGGATATAGCTACTTTCTTAGTATTGCACTCCTGTGGGACTCTTTTCTAGCTGACTAAAATATGGTAGTTTTAAGTTCAACGTAAACAATTTTTTGTGTGGATTTTACCAAATAATTACGATATTGTCTGATTGAATACGGTACACCCTTAAACACTTATCCTTCAGTGGCATACAAGACTTGATAATGCTGACTGCAACGAGGATACCTTCAAGCGCTACAGTATTGCTCCAATTGAGATCAATGTGAGGGAAATGCGTCTCAGATGATTTGTATCTGTTGTGAGTCAACAAGCACGTAAGACGCGTCTTTGCAAAGATAATCACCAGAAGGCCACTACGAGTTGGCTTGATGAGATGGGCAGACCTGCAAACTGACCTCTGTGAAAGGAAGGTTCATTTGAAGTAGGTCTGTGATCGTCAAAAATCAAGACAAATGACTATCATTGCGTACCGCTAGCGCATAGATCGCAATTAACGCACAAGAAATACACACACAGAAATATACGCACACACCCACATACACACACATACACACACGCATATATATATATATATATATATATATATATATATATGTATTAAATATTTAATGAAAGATGAGGAATAAAAGTTATATATAACTTTGTTATATCATCAGAATAAAAGGATAAGTTAAGTGGAAAATTAAGTAAGAAATTTAGTTGGAATTGATTATTGAGTTAAGTATTATTTATTAATTTATTTATTGCCGACTATTATTCGCATCTTTCTTAGATGTTGTTTAACGATGTCTCGAACAACTGATCCTCTGGCTTTCGTCAGGTGTTAATCTCTACGGTTCCAGGTGAAAATTGTTTGAAGATATCGGTTTCAATCCTACCCAAAGTCGGCCAGAGGCTTACTTGGCCAAAAACGGGGTGAGACGACAAAAACTATGGATGGCAGTAATTGCTGAGAATGCAGTTAGAAGATTCGGAGTTCCTATCCTGTCGCGATTACCATCTGACGAAGGCCAGAGGAATAGTTGGGCGAGACGTAGTGAAACAGAAACTAAGAAAGAGAAGAATAATAAGCCATAATAAATAAATTAATAAAACTCTTTAATTCAGGACATTTCGAAGCAAAATGCTTTTCATCAGAAAAGAAAACGAGACGGGAATTATACAAAATGCAAATACAGAATAAAACTGGTTTAATGACGTTAGATATGAAATATGAGTGAAGAAATAGAAGAAGGTACATCATGTAAGGGCATATATATATATATGTGTGTGTGTATATATATATATATGTATATGTATACACATATATAAATATGTATATACATTATATATATATATATAATGTATATATATATATATATATATATATATATATATATATATATATATAATCATAAAATATCACCGGCTCCTTCAGTCTTTAACAGATCATAAATCACCCCATAAAGGCGCCTACGCGTGGAATTTTTTTCAGGAGATGCTCAAACTGCAACCAGACATGTGCTGAAACAACATTGTTAAATACCAGTGGCAAATGAAGTCTATGTACAAGACGACTTAAAAAAAAAATGCCGGAATATTCGAAGAGTATATACAGCGCCTAGAATTCCAAAACAGTCATCGATCTTGTACTAACATGGCTCAAAGTTACTTAACTTCGGTGACTTGACGAGAAACGTTGTGTCAACGCGATTATGCCATATATATATATATATATATATATATATATATATATATATATATATATATATATATATATATTAATAAATACATATATATTTTAATATATATATATATATATTTATAAATATATATATATATAAATATATACATATATATTTATAAATATATACATATATATATATATATTTATAAATATATTTATATTTTTATAAATATACATATATATATATTTATAAATATACATATATATATATTTATAAATATATATACATATATTTATAAATATATATATATATATATATTTATAAATATATATATATACATATATAAATATATATTTATAAATACATATATATATCTATAAATACATATATATACAAATATATGTATACATATATACAAATATATATATATAAATATATATTTATATATATATATATATTTTATATATTTATATAAATATATATATATTTATATATATTATTTTACAGTTTTTTATTGGGGAAGTTGTATTGTCCACTTGAGAGCCATGTATTAAACAGCTGTCCTGTTTTTACATATCCGAAACAGCTCTATGGTAAGCAGCTGATGATCCCCGTTTTCTAATTAAAAAATTTATTTAAGGTTTTCTCTTTCCATCCTCATGCACTTAAATTCTGTTTTATAATTGAAGACTTTTGCGAAATCGGCTTATGAAAATGCTAAGTCTATTTCTATTTAACAGTAAAGTTTTTTTTTTCTTCTTCCTTATATAAATGATTTCTGTTTTGTAATAATAACCATTCTTGAAGTCGAATTATGTAGGTGCTAAATCTGCGATAGGTTAAAGTTAATTTTTTTCCTTCCGGGAATTTGAACTGCATTCTTTATTTTTATTTTTGCATTTTTTTATTCAAAGCTTCTTTAGACGATATATATATATATATATATATATATATATATATATATATATATATATATATATATATATATATATACATTTTAGCTTAGAGTTACGTAATCTTTAGCTAATTTTTTTGTTCGTCTGGCCATAGATCAGACGGTAATGGCGATGGCTGAAGCAGTATCTAACGACTATGATTGAAGCGTTGAATGTTTTATTTTTGATTTTAGATGATGGCACCGACGTCATTTTTTTATTTTTAAATTTGGAAATCTTTACTATATATACCGGGTACAATATAATAATAATGGAGAATTTGCTATATAATAATAACTCCGAAATTTGCATAAATTAAAATATATTTAAGCGGATTTTACGACCGGACAACACGGGGCGGCCTCCACACACACACACACACACACAAACACACACACACACACACACACACACACACATATATATATATATATATATATATGTATGTGTGTATGTGTGTGTTTGTGTGTGTGAGTGCAACTGTGGGTGTATATATGTGTGGATGTATCTATGGGGGCAGATGCGTATACGTAATGTATATTTCTCTGTGCATTTTCGTTTAGGTAAATGTAAGTTTCTTACGTTTGTATATATTGATGCGTGGGTGTACGCATGTACGTATGCATGTATGTATGTATGTATGTATGTATGTATGTATGTATCCATGCAAATGTGTATAACGTGTTTCTAATGACTAGACATAGAATGAGGTCTCTCTTCACAGAAGGAAGAGCCAGGTGAAAAAAAAAATGATATTCAAATAAATGAAAAACGAACGCGCAACGACCAAAATTATCCACTACAGCCGATACTCTATAAGAACACAAAAAGAGGAATAAAAATTTAAACTGACATAAAGGTCGGAATCAAATCTTCAAGAGGATCTCAAAGAAAAAGAAACGCTCTAATAAGGAACAAATGTCGCAAATTATACAGATAAATGAAAGATTAGGGGGAAGGAAGGGGTTAAAGGGCCAACGAAAATAGGAAAATAAATCAGGGACAGCGGCAGATACAGAAAAAGGAATATATAGAGAGAAAATTAAAAAGAAAGAGAGAGAGAGAGAGAGAGAGAGAGAGGTTGAGAAAAGGAGGAAAATATATAAAAGTGTCGATCTTCGGAAAAGGTTAGAGAATGCTGCTTCCAAGGCTCTAAATGGGGTTCGTCATTCCGTAATTTCTCAACAAAGCAGTAGAAAAAAAATCACTATGGTTTAGGACCGTCATTTTAAAAATAGAAATTGGATAACAAGGGGAGAGACAATTCAAGTAAGGACAGAAAGATGACGAATAGAAGGTAAAAACGTAAAGCAATATTGCATAAAGTGAATAATAAGGAATTGATTACAAAGTTGGTAATAATGCAGTTGCAATGAGATAATGGAACAACTTTAGCTTGTCTTGTCATTCTTTCCAGAATAAACAATGAAATACGATTACGTCTACAGGAACGTAAATGATTACCTCTCAATAATATTTCAATGCTGTATGCATTGATATATTTCACATTACCTACCTACATATATATCTATATCTATCTATCTATCTCTATATATATACATATACATATATATATATATATATATATATATATATATATATATATATATATACACTCACACACACACACGAACACTGAGAGAAGTTAAATCACAGATTAATTAATCTTGTAGTTTACAGACTTACAACATTTTGTTGGAAGGAAATATTTTGTATATTAGAATCACAGACAAATAGAATAGATCAATATACAAGATATAGTAATATACAAGATAGAGCAATATACAAGGTAGGCCAGACGATGTTTTTTTCCTATATTGTTTTAAAAATATTTTAATACATTTTCAATATATGTCCAAAAAAGCAAAAAAAATTTCACCCATACTGATTATTTTGATAAAGACATTTTCACTGAAAAGATGTGTCATGCATTGACAATCCATTGATTCATGAAAGAACTTCATATTTCGTTTATTCCTAGTTTCAAATTATAAACATTTGTTTCAAAATTCTGCCAAAAAAAGCATGCAGTATAAATATATGTATACATGAATATACATCTACATATCTGTAAAAGTGAAAATATTTGTGTGTGTGTGTGTATTTCTCTACCAAACTACTTTGTCAATTTTCAATCTACAGACTAAAGAGTTGACATAAAGGGTATTGAGATTTGGAAATATATATTTAATCGGCTTTCAACCGGAAATTTTCCTGTCAAGGGGTCAAAGTTCAACGATTTTACCCTTGAAACTCGTCCAAACTCCTTCGCCAATATTGGGTCTAAACACGTGAAATTTAAGATGTAGGTTACTTTGAAATAGATCAAACTTTTAATTTGACTTCAGCCCAAAACAGTAAATGTTAAGGGGTCAAAATTGGGGTTAAAGTTTAAAAAAATATACCTCTGCTGTGTCTACCAAATTACTTAACCTTTTTGGTCTAAATGTTAGAAATTTTACATAAAGTGTATTTCGACCTAGGCCAATCTTTTTAATCTATTTTCGGCCGAAAATTTGGCAGGCAAGACGTCAAGCAAAAAGATTTGACCTTTGCGGTCTCTAGCAAACTATTCAGCCAATTTTAGGTCTAAATATTTGGAAAATAACATAAAGGGTATTCAGACATGCTACACGCTTTTTAATTAGTTTTTGAATGAAATACTAGCTGCGAATATGTAAATGTTGAAAGAGTTGACCTTTGCAGACTCTAGCAAACTACTCCACAAAGCTTATGTCTAAACGATAGACATTTTAGATGTAGGTTACTTGGACATGAGTAAAACATGCTCGGGTTTCAAATCCCGGGTGCGGATATGTCTGACTGATGACCCCAAATGAGGGCGAAACTCAAGTCTTACTCTTCCAGTCTGTTGACGGTCGTGGCGCTTGTGGGCTGCAGCGTTCTTTGAGCTGTGGAAATAATTTTATATAATCTCTCTCATTTTGAAAATTCTATGAAAAAATGGCTCTTTAGGTTAGTTCTGTTAGATGGCGTCGTACGTTCGAGTTCAAAATCCTTAATTGTGAGACATCGGCTTGGAAGTCAGATGGTTGGATAACCACGCACCCTTGTCAAGATGCAGTAGGTCTTTTCCAGAGCTTAATTTAGTCGCGGTTTGCTGGATCTGTGTTGGTTAATAGACTTTCCTGTGTCCGGGGCGTTTGTTAATAGAGTTCTTGCCTCGCATGCAGGATCCTCGGGTTTCAAAGTTATTAAAGTGCATAGGGTCCAAGCAAAACCAGGCTGAACTGCTAATACATATATATATATACATATATATATATATATATATATATATATACATGTGTGTGTATGTGTGTGTTGTGTGTGCATATTTCAAATTATTTACCTGTCTATATGTTGATATATATATATATAATATGTGCACACATATATAAATATATATAAATCTATAATATAAAGCTGAATGTCTGTGTGTATGCGCGTGTGTGTGTGTGTGTGTGTGTGTGTCTGGTCACGATTAGGCTCCTATATGGTTGACTATTAAAAAACAAACTGATTACATATAATGATAGAAGATGTATCGAGACACAGGAATGGGTATGTTTGATCTGGCAGAACGGTGGTTCATTAAAATTGTGGGGTCTGCGTCGCGCCTGGTCCATACAGTATGGAAATAAAAAAATAAAAAAAAATCGTTTACAAATGTTTTTGATATAGATGTACATAAGAATACTTTGATAAGTATGTTTTAAATTAAATAAGGGTGGTATAATAAAATTGTGGGATCTGAGTTCGCGCCTGGCCTCCATAGAATGAGAATAGGCACAAACTTTATAAAGACTTTTCATATCTATCTGCGTAAGTATACTTTGATAATTATGTTTCAGTTTGAAGAAATATGGTATAAAAAAAATTATGGGGTGTTCGGTCGCGCCTGACCTCCATAGAATGGAAATATGGAACAAAGTTTAACAAGGTTTTTTTTTTAATGTAGATCCACAGAATATTGTGATAATGTTTCAGTGTGAACACGTATGGTATAATAAATTATGGGGTTTACCTATTTTATTTTTACTTTCATCATATTTTGGTTTGGTTTTGATACCCCCGAATTCGAAGCTATCTCTTTACAACCCTTCCTTTTCATAACCTATCATACTTTCATAAATCAGAGTCCATTTTTATACGCCTTTTTTTAACCCAGTCATGAAATTACGGGTTAAAACGGAAAACTATCTTTACATAACACCAAAAGATGGAGGAAGTAAAGAAGCATGGCTGTGGAAATCTTTTTACCCGAATACGATGTCGAACATGTTAAAAATATACCATTTGTTGTAAACATATACTGGATAAACATCTGAAGAAGTTGGTGAGGACAGAATATTTTTACGGACACATAGATCGTAAAATTGCTAACTAATTAATGAAACGGCTGTAATAGAAAAATCCAGGAAATAAACGAAGCTTATGAAAAAGAAAACGTGAGTCTTTGAATTTTTAACAAAATTTTGAACTATATATATATCTATATACTTGTGTGGGTGCCAACCCATGTATGTGCGCGTTTTTATCACTAGTTTGCTCTACGCAGCAGATGATGAAGATGAGAATTCTTTCTTGATATAAATCACCTTGTAGCTTCGTGTAATGACTTTGGGAAGTAAGATTGTTGACTGACAATATTGAAAAGGTTATAACCCATGTTTATATATAGGTTGAAATGAACCAGAATTATCACGTTTTGATTGAAAAATGCAATATTTTTCTACACTTACTATACGTTTTGTTGATACGTAGCGCTGTTGTTTGGAATACAAATCTTTCAAGAAGAACTTAGCTTATTAGCTGAGAAACACGAATTTCTGGTTACATTGTATCTATGTATATATTATAAATACATAATCAACGAATGAATGTGTGTATGTGTTTGTGATGATATAGCTATAGATATATAAGTGCATGTCTTCATTCAAGTCGTAAAATTATGTGGCGACTGTTCAGTTGTAAGAAAGACTATTACTTAAATAAAAACGCACGGGAAGAAGGGTAATACATAGCAAATATAATCATCGCTAGAATAATAAGAAAACAAAACTCGACATGACATTAAGACGATAAACTTGCACATAATTTGAACCGGACAACCTAGCATAATAGTAACCCAACATACAAAAGGCGTAATGGTTACTGGATTGAGGCTGGGTTTAGTCAGTTTAGCTGATGAGCTAAAAATACGACGGAACATATGTCTGTGGATAGTTATTGTATTAATTATAATTTAGTATACACACACAGAAAACTGACAGAGTAGTCTGGTAGAGACACATATATTGATGAGGATATATATACATATACATACATATACATATACATATACATACATATGTATGTATATATATATATATATATATATATATATATATATATATATATATATATATATATACATACAATCTTTGAGACTTTAGAGGACCGGTCGCCACAGTCGATTGAAAATCTCTCGGGGCGACTAAAAGCTGTAAATCACTCGCCCCTCAGTCGATAAAATTTCTTTAAATAAAGAAACAGAAAAAAAACTTATTTATTTTACGAGCGGTGACTTAGAATGACCTATGCCTCATCATTTGTGAATTATTTCATCTCTAGCTGTGAGACCATTGGAATATCGTATTGAAAAAAGAGTGGGCAGGCTAAAGGTCATTAAAAGGTAAAATTTACACATTCGGCGTGTACGCAAAATGCCGCCTTCATTTAGCTCTCTGATTTTGAAATTCATTTGGAAAAAAAAAGTTCTTCGACACTACAACTACACACACTTCATGCTTACAAAAGTAAAGACGAACATTTGAAAGAGAAAAAAACGCATCGTTCCGTCAAGCATCCGAAGAAATGATTCTTATTTCTATGGAACAATAATATGAATGATGCAATATAAAAAAACTGGTTTTGTATTTAAACGCTTTGTCGTATATTTACTGAAATTTTGTAGAAATAAAATAGTTGATTTACAAGAATTAAACAAATTTTTTCTTGTAAGATTATACAGACGGTAATTTCTTGAATTCTTGTAAAATTATTTCTTATTATTGACAGAAACAAAGACATAAAGTGGGACAAGTAGCAATATTTTGGGGCGAGTAAATTTTCACTACACTCGACCGGCGGTCGAGTGATTTTTTTTCAAATCTCAAAGGCTATATATATACATACATATATATATATATATATATATATATATATATATATATATATATATATATTTATATATATATATATGATGAAAATCATGGAAATAGTATTCCGACAAAATAGAGAAATACAAAGAAACAAACCGTATTATGTGTTCATCAACGTTTCGTCCTTATTTCTTAATCTCATTCATCCAGAGGAAGTCTCGAATAAAGACGAACCGTTGATTAACACATATTACGGTGTCTTCCTTTTATTTCTCTCTCCGGATCTATCTCTCCCTCTTTCTCTCCCTCTCTCTCGCTCTCTCATATATATATATATATATATATATATATATATATATATATATATACTAGCAAATGTACCCGTCGTTGACTGGGTTCAAAAACAGCCTACAGAAAATGGACTCTGATTTACGAAAGTATGATAGGTTATGAAAAGGAAGGGTTTTAAGGAGATAGCTTCGAATTTGGGGGTATCAAAACCAAAGCAAATTATGATGAAAGTAAAAATAAAATAGACTAACCCCATAATTTCACACTGAAACACATATCACAATATTCTGTGGATCTATATTAAAAAAACCTTGTTAAACTTTGTGTCATATTTCCATTCTATGGTGGTCAGGTGCGAACGAACACTCCATAATTTTATTATACCATATTTCTTCAAAATGAAACATAATTATCAAAGTATACTTACGCAGATAGATATGAAAAGTCTTATTAAAGTTTGTGCCAATTCTCATTCTATGGAGACCAGGCGCGAACTCAGACCCCACAATTTTATTATACCCTACATATTTAAGTTAAAATATACTTATCTAAGTATTCTTATGTACCTCTCTATATAAAAAAACACTCGTAAACGTTCTTTTTTAATTTTTTATTTCGATACTTTGTGGACCAGGCGCTAAGCAGACCCCACAATTTAAATGAATCATCATTATGCCAGATCAAACATACCAATTCCTGTGTCTCGATCCATCTTCTATCATTATATGTGATCAGTTTTCTATAATAGTCAACCATATAGGAACCTAATTGTGACAAGACACCCACACAGACGTTCAGCTTTATATATATATATATATATATATATATATATATACATATATATATATATATATATATATATATATATATTCTACAGAATAGTGTAATGTAATAGATCTACTGGTATTTTATTGCAGTAATTATTGGTATTAAAAGTTCTGTTATTTCATACAGAAAATCCCAGCTAAATAAAGAAAATGCTCAACATACCAGATAGGGCAAATAAATCATTAATTAGTAATTTCAATGCTATACATGAAACTGTTGAATTTCAAATCTAGAGATTTTATTAAATACAAGAGAAAGAATACATTTCAATAAGTATATCTCCTTAACGTATAGGTTTTCCATGTTTACCCATCTCATCAGAGGAGAAAATATTAGCAAATTATATTGGTTTATACCTCATTTGCTAAATACAATAAACATAGAAACCCATAATTAAAGGCGTTTAAAGGGTTTAAAACATAGAATAAGGGAAATTATATATTTGATCTAAATGATTATTTTCTATGCTTATTGTATTTAGCAAATTAGGTATGAACCAATATAATTTGCTAATATGTTCTCCTCTGGGGAGATGGGTAACAATGGAAAACCTATAGGTTAAGGAATTATACTTATTAGATTGTATTCCTTATTTTGCATAGTATAAACATTCTTTCACGCCTGAACTCCAATCTCTGGTCCCCCCTCGTCAATCTTTCACGAAAAACACCCGTCTAGCTGAATCCACTGTGAAAAATTTCCCCGACTCTATATCTGTGCCTTAATCAAAACGTGGATTCCATGAACAAGGCTTCTTTCTTAGAACTGCACGCCTGTGGAACTCTGTTTCGTCTGCCTGCTTCCCACCGCACTACAACTTGGATGTCTTCAAGTCCAACGTTAACAAATTCCTAATGAACACCCCCCCCTAAAGTAAACACTTCATCAAATCTCCACACTAACGTAATGTACTTGCAATAACCCTTATCCCTGAGTGGCTTCCGGGCCTTGATAAGTGGTGATCACTGTATAAAAAAAAAGAATTTAAGTTAATAATGTATGATATATATATATATATATATATATATATATATATATATATATATATATATATATATATATATATATGGAGAGAAAGGGAAAGAGAGAAAATCAGAGGATATATATATATATATATTAGCTTAAAAATTGAAGGGAAAAAAATTCTAAATGTCAAACTGACATGCTTGACATATTCGCAGAATTGTTTGACTCCTCACAAAACAGATAACCTAAATACAATCCCATTGATAATACTCTATTTCTTTATTAAAGTTGTTGAAGTCCTTTTTTTCTACTCTCGATATCATTTATGGGAGTGGAGTATTTCGGGTGTTATCTTCCTCATTTTTGGATGCAGGATATGGAATCGATCATTTCTCGCATTGTGTCCACGAAAATACCCGCTTATTAGAAACGGGTACACACAAAAAGCCACTCAGCGTCGAAATGGCCTACTCTACCGCCGCCAGAAAATATATTCAATTTGACGCGAAACCATAAACAAATAATGATATGATATAAGGAAAGATCGAAACTCCCCGGCAGCTGATGTTCTCTGACATTTTTACAGCCTTTTGATGTGTTTCAAAAACGCTTTCAGCTTACAGCATTCAATCAGCAAAAAACATCTCCTTTCTCCACCGGCAGATGGCGCTTCGATTTGATTCGTCTTCTTTTTTTATTCTATCAATAATAATAATAATAATAATAATAATAATAATAATAATAATAATAATAATAAGTAGAAGAATAATAGTAATAATAATAATAACAACAACAACAATAATAATAATAACAACAACAATAATAATAACAACAATAATAATAACATCACTAACAATAATAGTAATAATAATAAAAACAACAACAATAATAATAACAACAATAATAATAATAACAACAACAATAATAACAACAATAATAACAATAACAACAACAACACTAACAATAATAGTAATAATAATAAAACCACAACAATAATAACAACAACAATAATAATAACAACAACAACAATAATAATAATAGCAACAACAACAATAATAATAGCAACAACACTAACAATAATAGTAATAATAATAAAAACAACAACAACAATAATAACAACAACAATAATAATAATAACAACAAAAATAACAATAGTAGTAGTAGTAATAATAATAATAATAATAACAATAACAATAATAGTAATAATAATAGCAACAACAACAATAACAACAACAATAATACTAAAAATATAATAATAATAATAAAAACGTAATAATAATAATAATAATAATAATAATAATAATAATAATAATACTTATTATTTTCCTCATTATTCGTACATTTACTTCTTTATCTTCTTGTTCGTTTCTTTTTCTTTTACCCTTTTCTTCCTAATCGTGTTGTTCGTTTTCCTTGTTTTATTTATCCTCTTCTTATTGGGCCTCTCCATCATACCCCCTAACAGGTTTCTCTTCACTTTCTTCTAATATATATTCTTAGTATTTACTTCCTGTTTTTCCTTTTCTTCTCTTGCGAAATTTTTATATTTTCAATTTTATTCATCTAGTTCTCCACTTTTTACTCCTTACTCTTTTTTTACATTCTCTTTAATTTTGTCATTCTTTGCCGTATTATTAATAGAGGTAGGACAACAGTATATTCTGTCCATTGTTTTCACTCTCGAGTATATATCCGACACAGTTAGACACAATGAATCAACCAAGGATTACGTAACTCTACGCAAAAACATATAAGATAGCAATGGACATATACCTGAGAATCAAAACATGAAAATAATATGCTGTTGCCATAACCCTTATTAATTACCAATTTTCTTTTTCTACATTCTTAGTCTTCTTTATTCCACATTCTTCTATTCAAACTACATCTTTTTTCTGATTTTTCGTTTTTATGTTTTTTTTTTTTTTACATGGCGGTTACCACATATCAAGGCCCGGAAGGTCACTCAGGGATAAGGGTTATCGCTTGTATAGTAACCGATGGGATAGTATCGTAGTAATCGTTAGTATTGGAATTTTGATAAAGTGTCTTACTTATGAAGGCGGTTCATCAGGAAAAAAAAAGTATTTGCCATTGGCTCTATCGCCAAACCGGAAATGTCGAAGGTTTGAATTAAGGCTGGTGAATCGAAAGGCGGAGATAACTGTCGAAAATATTGTCGAAAAAAAAACTTCCTGAAGAAAAGTGTCCAGTTGAGGGTGAAAGAATTAATGTTTTAGCCAATTTTTCGATATTTGTCGCCCGAAGGGTCCCGCTTCAAAACAATATGGATCTCACGAAAATCCGTCGCCTCTGTCAAAAGTGTTAGGCAGACTACATACATACATACATACATACATGCATGCATATATATATTCAAACAGACAGGTGAGATTTATTTTATAAATTGCACGTTTTCTTCCAGTAACCTTTGCCATTTTTGTGCTTTTTACTAAGTGTTCTTCGAAGTAATTTATATTTCCATGTTGTAAATATAACTTAAACATCTTTCATTTTACGCATCTTAGTGAGTTCCTTGTTTATTTCTTTTTCTCTAACTTACTTTTGCATTTATTATATCTTCTTAATTTCTTTGTATTCGCTTCCTTCTTTCTATAATCCTCATTAGTTCTTATATTTTTTCCAACGCTGGCTCGTTGAATTAGTCGTTGTGTTATTTTATTCCTCTTCGGATTTTTTAAAATTTTATTTTTCTCCTTCGTTGTACATCATCTACTTTTTATTATACTTTAATTGCTTGTATGCGTCTACTCTAATAGCACACCATAGCTTATTCGGCTTATATAATGTCTATACGCGTTCTACTTTTATTTTCTCATTATTTTCTACATAGAATAATATTCATTAGTTAGGGTTATCATCTTCATTATATATTTAATCATGATTTTTCACAGAAGCGTCCTATACGTAATAAAGTCATTTTTTTTTTTTTTGGTCCCATGAATATCTGCGTTGTCAAGATTTTATAATAGAGAAGACACTTCATTTTTATGTATTGCTGATACAATACGAGTTTCTGTCGTGACAGTTTTACGAGAGGAAACTATAAATTAAAACTCAGTCGAGCGCTTACCTTGAAAATACAGATAAAGTTACAAATGACTACTAAGGACTTTAATGTGGGAGATCGGACTGGAGAAAACGAACCGAATCATTCCGACTATACTACGATGTCGACAATGTACGATGTCAAACCAAGACAGAAGAACTTTAAAGACACATCTCTGTATACAGAAAGAGTACTCCATTTTCGTGTGTTTTGTTTTGTGGACACCGTACTATGGAAGGAATGTCCACTTGACGTAAAGTCTAAAACGAATAGAATATGAATATCGCAATTATCATATGAAATGCTTAGTAATCATAGTTTAAAAAAAAAGCTATAGCTGGAAGGAAAACACCCAACAGGAAGAAAGTTCCATGCGTTTACAATTCTTGAAAAGAAGCAACTTAAATAGAAAGCTGTATTACAACGAGGTACTAAAACATCAAATAGATCAGCGGTTCTCAACCTTTTTTGACCCATGAACCCCTTTTCACTTCTTTTTTTTCTTGGTGGACCCCCTTATAATTTTTGGTCATAAAACAATATTCTATTTCTCAATATAATTTTTTGAGTTTTTAATAAACAAATAAATATTATATAATTAAACTTTATTTTTAAATGAAAACTAATTTAATGCAAATAAAGTATTTTACAACAATTATAATAATGAAAACTTGATTAACGCTAACTGTTTTTTGTGTTTTTGTTTTTGTAAATTCACGTAATGGAATGAATGTGTGTGCGTGTGTGTGTGTGTGTGTGTGTGTGTGTGTGTGTGTGGTTTTGGTACTTATGCAGGATACGGGCTGTGCTATTTTGTAGATAGGATTTTTAAGTTATACTCAATTTTTACGGTATGTTTTGTTCCATTAAATTGTGAGGTAAATGTACATACATCTCAACCTTTTCATTTTATAAACGTGATGCTCGTTTTGTCGCTTGTTGTTTTAATGCGTGTTCCTCCTTTGGTCGCCGGCTGGAAAGAGCAGTAGAGAACTCGAATTTCGCGCCAAGTCTTTTGTTCTTCGTTTTCCTTCGGAGCTCTCCGGAAACGGTGCACGCTCAGTGTGTCGCCGTCCGACATTAGTTCCGGATATTGAGTTAGTGTTTTGTTTATGTAAATATGAACGAATCTGTAATATAACAGAGCGAATGAAAATTGTAAACACTTGTAAGACAATGTCACTGGAGAATCGGATTTACTGAAATAAATTGAATATTCAAAACTGACAATTCATTTATAAGAGAGCAATTCATAGGTCACGTGACCAAAGTTTCGCACTAATAGTTTAGCTACGCGTTTATAATTTCAAAAAATTTTAAAAATTTACTCGCAAAAATGTCAAAATTTTTCACAGATAAAATTGATTGAAAATCGCCCCCCAAAATTTGATTTTCGCCCACTAGGGGGCGATTCGCCCCCGGTTGAGAACCGCTGAAATAGATAATGGCCACTAGGTCAACAAATCTAACTAGCTCTAAGAAAAATAGGAATAGATCAAATAGTTCTGAAGAATATGTGCCATAACAGCATTTATTAAAAAAGCGGGTCTAACAACATCATGCCGGTGAGATAGAAATGCTGCAGATGTGAATAAATTGTAGAGCTAATAAAATTACATATACGTTTCTATATCTTATCAAAATCCCTCAAACAGTATAGGAATTAACTAGAACAAATATGGCAACGGTAATCCATTCATGGTTGGGCAGTAGATCTATAGAGAATAGGTTTCGTTGTGAGATGCGTTTAGAGCAATAGAGAGAATTGATTTCATGCGAACCAAACTACTAGTTGATCTAATAAGAAAGATTTCATGAGAAACCAAAAAAAAAAAAGAAGTTTTAGAGTCGATTTCTGATGGCGAGCAGAGACATTGATGAGAATCTGAGGAACAATACGAACTGGGTCCTTATAAAATCAAGCGAAACAAACGATTCCTAAGGATTTATATATGATGATGATGATTTATTTCTGACCTGGAATATATTTGCGAGTGGTAGAATGATTCAACGATTTTAGCAAATGATTCGATGTAAATCTTACAGTCTAGATCTGCCGTTAATAATCATTCTTACTATATATAACAATATACCATACTTGTACGACCATGACTGCTCCCATCACTGCACTAAACATGTATTCGATGGCTTATGAATTCACTATTTTCGTAAAACAACATTTGCTTTTATTTGCCTCCTGTCCATGTGAAGTTAGGCACAAGGTCAGTTGTAGCTTTGGACAGAAAGCGCACAACGTTAGCGAGTTTTGGGTCTACAAACATACCCTCCAGTGTGGCCTTGTAATATGCCCCAATTATACTTCTTAATCGATCAGAGATAAACTAAACTTTTATTTAAAGAAAATATAAAGCTTGGATTTGTGGACTTGCTGAGAGTGAACTAGACGATATCTCAGTCCTACTGCAAAACACCGCTGCCAAACTGATTATATAAAACGTTATTAAATCTTTGAATTTTAAAAGAGAACCATTATTTAGACGGTGTGTTTTTTATACGCGTTCATAATGAATACTAACATGAAAATCGTGTAAGAGTTTAAGAATATGTACTAAAAGATATTCGTAAATTATGTATTTGATAGTTCGGAGGAAAAAAGTCAATTTTGTTGTAATGGGTGCCAAAGGTATTTTAGTAATAATGTAATGAGTACATGCAATACGAGAGAATAGCTATGTATTGGTGGAAATTTCCGAAAGTGTTTATTATTTCAAAGCTGAAAAAGGTAAAAAAAAAATAAAAAATAAAAAAAACCAAACGACATTCAGCATTAGGTTAACGTTTGATTGTAGTAAGTTTTTGTGAATAAAAAAATGCTCCTTAAAATACAATGAAAATAACAACCTAAAAACACAATAAAATTGCTATATTTCTAGAAACTATATTTTGCTTCTCTCAATTTACTTTATAAATTAAGGAATCGTTTGGGTTTCCATTCGATAAAACTATCGGAAAATATGATTTGTTATAAATTAAAATGTTTTAAATAAAATTATATAAACTAATTTAACGATTATTGAAATATAAAATAATTGCACAATTATTTAGTTTTAACTGACGAAAATTACGCAAAGAAGTTTTGATAAAAATAAATTGAATCTAATAACTGATTTTAATAGTTTTCTAAATGGTTTTAATTGAAAAGAAATCACAGTCCGAAAATTTATCGCGTCAAGCGTTATCTGTTCACTTGAGTTGATTATTGCTTGGAGCAAATGCCTGGCATAACTGTTTGAATGAAAAATTTTGAATCATACATTAACGTCTAAGGTGACCCCCAGATTGAATTCGATGAATGACAAGATTTGAGTAAAACAGTAAAAGAAAAATGAAACGACATGATTTCTTATCTGTTTTACTTTAACAAGAAAATGAGTACAGTATTGCAGATTACAGCGAAATTAACTATCAACCTATCTCTGTGTCATTCTTCTCTCTCTCACGCGTTCACGTGTGTACAAAATGGCTGTAGAGACCAGAAAGGAGTAATCTCCCTTTCACTCAGACTTTGTATAAGTAGAGTTACCCCCTTTATAAAAGGACAGGCGAATCGCCATTATTTGTTTACACTCGTTCACGGCGACACGCTGTCGGATTGGAAAACCAGCTTGCTTAACGCAAAACTTACATGGCTCTACGAACATATTGTCACTTTAAAACGTGAAATACTTATATCGCAGCATTGAACTAAAGATACCGTTACACTATGGAACAAGAAAACGTTCTCTTATTACGTCAACTAGTCGAGTTACAAAAAGAAAACATCGAATTACGGAAGGACATCTTATACGGACGAGCGAACACGCCGCAAATGCGGGGTAAATCACACGAGTATTTCTCCACATAAAAGATGACCGCAACAACTTGCTTTTGTGGTCACGAGGGGAGGGGCATGTAGAGGCCAGAAAGGAGCTATCTCCCTTTCACTCAGACTTTGCATAATAGAGTTATCCCCCTTATAAAAGGACAGGCGAATCACCATTATTTGTTTACACTCGTTCACGGCCACACGCTGTCGGATTGGAAAACCAGCTTGCTTAACGCAAACCTTACAATGGCCTGTTGCGTTGAAGCTTTCTGTAATTTTATCTCTTATTTAAATAAACAGATTTAATTAATCACCATTGGCGTCCGAGTGGATAAAAAATAAAAATCTCGATTCACGGGTGTGTTACGATTCATTCACGCACCAATAAACGTTAACATATAACATGGATATTTCCTACTACACTACATAATAAACATGGTGGTATCCAAACCTTGTTTTACTAAAGAAAGCTTGTTTAATCAGGACACTTTCAATCTTTACGTCAAAAATTTCAAGTTTTACAAGAGACTTTCAAGAGTTACAAATGTTTACAGACTTCAATAAATGCATTATATTATGATTTGGGGGCTAGGAAGTCACTTAACGAAATAAAACAGTTGATTGTAACTTTTTGTTATTGTTCTTCCTTTGCAGATTGTAACGTTGAGTATGGGGCAGACAAACCAGCTGCCAACATTGCCCTGCATTTTATAGAAACCAGCAGAGAGCTCATTTTAGTATCCTCGTTGTTCCCTTAAGTGAAATTGTTTGGACCACTTTTGTACTTGGGCCACCAGGAATATTAGTTAGGTAGGACTTCTTCATAAGTCCTGTGACACCTATAATAAATGGTATGATTAATATTTCCCTAAGATTCCAGTTTCCTTTCATATCATAAATGATAACTTGATATTTGTTCTGTTTCTCCCTTTCAGCATTTTTCAGACTTCCATCATTAGGGACACTCACTTCAATCAAGGTTTTAACGCTCTCTGACTTATATAGATATTTAGCTTTATTAGGTAATATAAACTACTTTTACATACTACAAACGTAACTAATTTTTTTAATCTAACCTAAAACTAATCACAAGTTTACCATAATCCTAACTCTACCCATACTGTTTTAGAAGACAATAATTAAAAATACATCCAAACATGTCAAACTAAAGTTACGAACTTAACAAAGGTATGCAAAAATATGTAAAACGTCGAAATTTGATTTTTTTTTAATTGAATGAATAATCGTTTTTTTTTTTAATTTATATATTTCGTAAAAAGTCGCAACAGCATAAGTAAAGATTATAGCAAGACTATACATTTATCGATGTCTGCTTCATAAGGGTAAACATTAGCGTTTCTCCGTTGTAGACAAGTTATGTATCGACGTTTTAATACTCGGTAATAGTTAGCGATGTGAATATTCGTCAATAGTTAGGAATCTTAATATCGATTTGAAGACTCGACAAGTTCTAGGGATCTGATTATTGTCATAATGTAATTTCCCCTTCGGTAATCTGGACCGGTATTAGATGTCAGAAAGCTTTGTAAATCGAAATAAAAAAATATCCGCATGGATGAGGTAAATAATTTCTTTTAAGATTGCCGAAAGCTAACGGCCGATAAAACTATTTTTGAAATGCTTTTAGCCATGACGGCAATTCGGCATTCAATTTTCGTTCGTTCATTTTCAAAATTCCTTGCTAACCACAAATATTTATCTCCTCTTTAATCAAATCGTTTATTCTGTCATTCTTTTTCATTCAATCGGCATGGAATCCAAGCAAACGATAATGGACATTTTGTGTCTCTTTACTACATAAAAAAAATATTTGCAAGGAAAAGAAAGAAGAAAAAAGACCCCTAAAAGGTTTATTATGAAAAAGGATCTTATTTTCTTTAACTTTTTTTCACCCCAACCAAAACATCTAGGACATTTTCGTTCCAATATTTTTTTTTCTATAAAAGATGTCTGCTATTTTTCTCTCTTCTGCATCTTTCATCTTTTTTTTTATTCCATTCTGAATATCTGTTGAGGTAATAATAAGATGACCGAAATAAAACACATCTTCAGACTTCAGTTGAACTGAGAAATCCATGGAGGAATATTAAACAAAAGTATAGCTTCAATGGAAGTCTTACAAATAAAAAGAGGCATGAAAATTTTTTTTTTTAAATAAAGATAAAAAGAAGATAAATTTATAAAAAGAAAAGAAAACCAGAAGAAAATAGATTGTTAGAAAAATATAATAATGAAAAAAAAAAGACATTGTAAATAATACTGAAAAGGATAAGACAGGTAAAAACACATGAATGTAATTACAAACCGAACGCAAAAATGGAAGTATGTAAAAAATATATATTAAAAGAGGAATAGAGAGAGAAATCTAAGGAGTAGAAAAAACAAACCACAAAAATACAATGGTAAAAAATAGTAAGTAATTAGGGAAGAAATTGGCGGTATAAATTTATAAATAATGTAAACAAATGTAAAACATTGTCGTACTCCCTTACATTTGCGACAGAATTGGTTGCGTAAGAGTACGATGTTCAGAATTCTGACCAAAGTTTTGTGTTTTTGGATCTAAGCTTGAACATCTAGCTCATCTAGTCGCACGGTAGAATGACGTTGTTACAATGAAACCATTTGTATATATATATATATATATATATATATATATATATATATATATATATATATATATATATATGTATAGATTCACGTTTGGGATGTACAAAAGTTGGGACTAAGGAATACAACGAGGTTGTTAAGATAGTGCTCAATAACAAGCGCAAAGTATTTTTTATTATTTATTCGAGGGTAAACAGTTACATATGTTCGCTACAAACAACCATCTGTTTCAGTCAATGAGACTTCGTTAGGTGACCCTGAACACATCGACGCCTTTTTCCCCCTTTTTCATTTTTTTCATCCTTTTTTCTTTTTTTCGTCTGTTTTTCGTTTTCCCCTTTTTGTGGCGTTGATGAGTCCAGAGTCGCCTGACGAAGTCTCATTTACTGAAACAGATGAATTTTTGTAGCGACCATATGTAACTGTTTACCCTCGAATAAATAATTGAATATACATATATATATATATATATATATATATATATATATATATATATAAATTTGTATTCCTGTCTGTTTGTTTGTTTGTTTATTCACAAGTAGATTAATAGATAAAAAATCCATTACTTTATCATACCATTCATTTCTATATTTTATATATATACATTGATTATTGCAAAATATAAGATTAAAGAAGTGACGTCATTTGCATAATACATTAAGGACAATCGACTTTATTAAATAGCGGTGTATTAGTTAATGTTTATAGTGAGAGAATTATTTCAAGCGTTCTATTTAAGTTTATTCATTCAATTTGATTTGTATTGATAACATATATAATTTTATTTATTTTTCCGACATCGATGTTTTTCATGAATCGGTCTGAGTTATTTTCCTTGGGCACGAACGTTGTTCTTTTTGTTTGTTTACTTTTTTGGCGGATATTAAAACTAAAAACTTCCAAGCTTTATTTTTGGAATTAGTTTAAATAAAAAAATTCGCAATTAATGTTGTGGTCCAGTGAATTTTTATTTAAAACTAAGCAAACAAGTCAATTCAACTGCGATTCTTTATTTAAAACGAAAACAAAAAACTTTCATTAACGTTTGTTTACCAGTTTTTTTCTTTGCATTTTTTTGACATCGTAATTATTTTTTTTTCTTTTAATAACACAATAAGTCATAACTCATCATTTTTATTGCATAAACATTTGGTTAACACAAATTCTACTTTGGTATATTTCGAACTGAATTATTTAGAGTTTGTTTTCATTACCTCTCTAGACTGAGGTAGCATAAAATACATTCGCTTAAACTGGAATATAGTTATAAAAAGGTACTCAATATCCGGAGAATAGCTTCTCTTCGTATCCCTTCTGCCGAAAGAACTGGTGGAGAGTTTGTCACGTACTTTTTTCGGGGGGGGGGGTTATATTTTCGTGTTTTCATTCGTTCTTTTATTTTTTAAATTTTTGTTGGGGTAAGGATGGAGTTGACATTAATATATATTTATAGACTTTACAGATATTTGCCGTATAATAAATTTTAAACATACATAAACATATTTTAGTTCTGTGATTGATTAATAAAAATATGCAGTATTTGTTTTAATTAGTCTTAATTTTATATTACTGAAGAAGTTACCTACACATAGACTCCTCCTTCTCTCTTTTTTTCACAATCTGTCTCTTTCTTTCCCTCTTCCTCATTTTTTCTCTCTTTTTCTGTTGTTTTTGAACTATGTTCTTTCTATTATGAAATAACTATACTGTATTGACCCATGATTAATATAGTGGCTCGATATGCATGGTTGTATTCAGTGAGGCCAAAACAATATTCCTTTCGTGGTAGGTATATCCTGTGCAGACTCCTTCATAGCATTTAACACAGTACTCGTTTCAGGAGAGTTTGAATTTACCCACGACACACAACATTTGTAAACCACGTTCAAGTTCCAAAGCAAAGTTTTAAATCAACAGACACAGATGCAAAATATTGTATTTAGAAATCTTTTGCCAGTTTTTAACGAACTCTTTTACACATTTGCGATTCAAAACAATATCTAAAATTAAAACAAAAAACTTCTGTATCTTTTTTGGTATTTGCTTCGTAATGACAAAGAATGCAAATCCAAAATATTTCAATTTTCAAATCATACGTTGATCCCATATTATTCCTCATAGAAACGTCTGAAAACATTGAAGCTGCAATTTTGGAATATTTCTAGATTGATATGTAACACCTATCTGCCAACTTTCAATATTTTAAATTAAGTTTATATATATATATATATATATATATATATATATATATATATATATATATATGTATAAGAGTTAATATATATATATATACATATATATATACGTATATATATATATATATATATATATATATATATATATATATATATATATATAAGGTAGATTATGAGACACCATCTCAATAATGGAGGAATTTCTCGGAGACTTAAGCATTTATGAAGTTGGCTCAACAAGAACTTATTTACATTAGATTTGAAACTGACCATGCGATAATAACCCGGGAAGCAGCCGCACAATATACTGCTTTTAGGAAGGGCTGCATTAGGAAACCCATTCTGCTCATGGAATTTTCGTTTAGTTTTAGAGACAAATAAGAAGTAGGGGAAATGAACAATTCCCGTTTTAGCTTAATCGAAATTGAGTATATAATATGTACAGCACAATGTTATTCCAGGGAATAATATTAAAACACACTCTAAAACTAGAATAGAGCATGACTATCCGGTCCCGGTTTGTATTTCTAAATACACCAGATGAAAAGAAGAGTCCATGCGATAAAATTAAGCATATCATATTCAACAATAAAGATGCCGAATATGTTTATCAATTAATAGACAAAAATGATTAAAGTGAAAATTTACAATTACATTGAAGTTGATTATTAAAACAAACGCAACGGCTTTATTTTATACTTATTAGGATTATTAAATTTGTTTATAAAAGTTTAATAGAATGTGTTCTGGTGTACTCTTTGGGCTTATATCACCTCGACGTACCTACACACGACAAACCCGTTTAGCAACATAATTCAATCCCTTCAGTGTAGATGTTTCCATATGCCGACTAGCTTTTTACTGTAAAAGATCCTTCTGCTGAACTGCTAGATTTTGGAATTCCCTCCCCCATCACCTGATACCCTTACTCTACAGGTATGATGGTGATTATGAGTACTGTAAAAAGACCACCCCATTCATCAGTTCTGAACATGGGTTAATAAAGTATCTTCTTATGTCCAAATGGCAACATTACATGACAAAAAATAATCGTCTTCGGTTGCCGATGATTGTATTTCAGAAATTTATCGATAAATACAGCTATACCATGTATTCGTTTAAAAATTAAATTATTTCGTTGTTTTGAATAAAATTATAGTTTTATAAAAAAATTGTTTATATATATATATATATATATATATATATGTGTGTGTATAATATATATATACATATATATAAATATAGATATATATACATATATACATATATATATACATAATACATATACACATATATACATACACATATATATATGCATATATATGCATATATATATGCATATATACATATATATATGCATATATACATATATATATATGCATATATACATATATATATGCATATATATATATATATATATATATATATATATATATATATATATATATGGGATGTCAAATTTTTATTAGGTTTGATGTACTCTGCATGGGTGCCCACACTGAGTAGTCATGAAACAATAATACAAATCTATGTCGAATACTAAATATATATATATATATATATATATATATATATATATATATGCATATGCATATGTATATGTATATGTATATATATATGTAAGCAGTTTTAATTAAAGTTATTTTAATAGTTTAAAATGTTGAAAACCTACAAGGCTATATATACATATATAAACATATACATAAACACACATATGTATAAATATACATATATCTGTTTATATATATATATATATATATATATATATATATATATATATATATATATAAAGGCAATATGGATTGAAAGAGTAAATATAAATATGGCGGCTGTAAATAAGGATACACGAGGGAAACTGACCCGGCCGGAAGTGCATATCCTCATTGTTTGAGAATACACAAGTTGAAAAGGGGGCATTTTTCTTGGATGTTTTCTGCAAAATGAATACAAGATGACGTCGGAGTCGGTACAAGGACAGCTTTAGGGTTAACAATGGACGAAATTAGAAGTTTAAGCATATTTCAGGAAGAAACTATTGTAGACTGAGATGAAATGCAAAAGAAAACATTCATGGAAATTAATAGAGATGAGAAATTGTTTGAGTCAATAGAAGACAAAACAACAATGACGACGACCATAATAATAAAAACAAGATGAAAAAGAAGAGGGAACATAATAAAAAAGAACATAAACCTTTGTGTCAAATATTTGTTTTGCTGTAACTTAAAAACATTCGTTCTTAACTATTTTTTAACATTCAAACATTTAATAGATACAAATCCACATGCGATTGTTAAAAGTAGCGACTGTAAATAAAATAGGACATTTTTAACTATTTTTTATCAAGCTGCACTTATAATGCATAACGCATCAAGGATGGAATACTGCTGCCATATCTGGGCAGGAGCTGCTAAAAACAGCCTATCCTGCGTTGACAGAGTACAAAATAGACTTCGTGGCTTAGTGGGGGATACCATTTTCTCTACCCTGCAACCTCTCTCCCACAGAAGAGACGTTGCGAGCCTATCCTTGTTTTATCGTTATTTCCATGGCAGGTGCTCGTCTGAACCCCAATCTCTGGTCACCCCTCGCCAATCTTTCCCGAAAAACACCCCTCTAACTGAATCCACTGTGAAAAATTTCCCCCACTCTTTATCTGTGCCTAAATCAAAACGTGGATTCCATGAACAAAGCTTCTTTCTTAGAACTGCACGCCTGTGGAACGTCCGCCTGCTTCCCACCTGAATACAAGTTGGATGTGTTCAAGTCCAACGTTAACAAATTCCTAATGAACCGCCCCCTTAATTAAACAGTTCATCAATTCTCCACACTAACGTAAAGTACTTGCAATAACTCTTATCCCTGAGTGGCTTCCGGGCATGATAAGTGGTGACCACTGTATAAAAAAAAAACACTTTTCAACACTTATAATTATTATTATTATTGGCTCACAAGGAGCTTTCACACACGTCTTCAGATATATTTCCCTGTAAACAGCCTGTGGTGTCCCTGGAAGATGAGTGACCACAAGTCTCCCCAGGTTCCCAGTACTCTCCACCTCTTTCGATAACATTTGCAAATAAATTTGAATTATCGCAACAGTTGCTTGTCATTGTTTTCTCGTTTGTAGCAACTTTTGGTCTTTGCTGGGATTTGAGTTGCAATGCCCCAGTTCTCCTCGCACGTATTCGGCTGAGGTCTGGTCAGTTCATCGGTCTTTCCTTCCTCCCTGACTCTGCTTAGTTATTTAGTCTTACTCTATGGGGTGGGGAGAAATGATGTGACAATGGGGGTAGGGTTGGGTTAGAAAGTTATGGATATGCGGTCTCAGTGTTATTGGTTCCATGCAGTGTTTCATGTTTTGCCTTTGCAGCAGCTTTTCTGGCCCAGGCTTGTTGCTCCTGTTAGTTTCCACATTCAAGGGGTTTCCTCATGTTTCAGCTGTTTTCATGATTGTTGTTAGTTGTATTTTTCCAATCATTCCTTTGATTCAAATTTCTCTCATTCTTTTTCCAAAGTTTTTTTTTCGGAATTGTTCCTAGTGCTCCTACTATTAGAGATATTATTTTTATTTTCTTCATCTTTATTATAATTCTTATTATTATCAATTTATTAATCTTCTTCTTCTTCTTCTTCTATTATTTCTATTATTGTTATCATTGTTATTATTATTATTATTATTATTATTATTATTATTATTATTATTATTATTATTATTATTATTACCAAACTTTTAAACAGTTGAAAATTAACTGAAACATTTCGTAAAATATATAACTTGATCATAATCAATTTTACAATGAAAGACGTCTGCCATATCAAGCTTATAGTTTATTTTAAACATTTCCGTTTATATTACCATAAAATAAATTACTCTCTATAATCAATTATTTTATACAAGATCTAAACCATTTTGCAAGGTAATTTAGCAACCTCAATATAGAAGCTTTAAGAGATAAAGAGATCATAAAACTAACTGATATTAACTATGAGGCATGTACATAAGATTAAATGAAATGAATAAATATTTAATTTTAATCAGTGATTACTTAGAAGCCATTATTTTTTCTCATAATAACTATTATCATATTAAACGTAACTAAAAAAATGTATGATAATAACTTTTATAAATTCGATATATTTAAATAATTAAAATATAATTTTAAGATATTTTACTTGAAGAATTAATATATTTTATCATTATTTTATTTGAAGTTTGAGAATAAACTAGGCACCGCCAAAACTGGGGGGGGGGTGAAGTACTTTTTGTACGGACCGTCTTTTTAAAAATCTACCAAATATCAGGTAATCATCCAATCAATACGAAATTTTCAGCGATTATTAAGAGAAGAATAAACTTCATTTTTCATAAACAAAATATATATATATATATATATATATATATATATATTTCTTACAAAACCCCCCTTGTTTCGAGGGGGTTCCAAATATGCTTAAAATAATCATCTGAAACTGAACAAAACATATTATGTTGTTTTAAGGGTGGGATTATAGATGTAAAAAAATGTTTGCATACCTTATTTTGAAAACTAAATATCAAAACTTCGATTGTGTTTAATTATGCCGATTTTGAGTTTTGAAGTGTAAAATGCGTGAATATATTAAGTAAAATAATTAATTTAAGTTAAGCAAAACAATAAAAAATTGTTTAATATTTATACGAAAAAAGCAATTTTAAAATTTTTGATAAATACATTAACAATTTCTTTTTAGCGAGCCGAATAATGCATGAACATTATTAAACAGGGCATGCTTTGAAGAATCGATACAAAAAAAAATCGATAAATATTGTGCCCTTTGTGTTAAAAATATCATTATTTTTTCGATCAAGCCTGCCCCTCCCACACACACATTAAAAACAAACTCATACAAATGGTCACCCATCTGGTACTGGCCAGCCTCAGCGTTAATAATACATTGAAATTTCCGTCACTGAAAAATAAGTTGTTTTTTGGCTTTTTGGTCTTCCGTAGTTTGCTTTTTATCAAGCACAAATGTAAAAAGTAATCAAATCGACTCGAAGTAACTAGTTGCCCATATGAATAAGTGGAATTATTTGAAATCCAGGTACTTATATTATAATATTTTTGCATATTCTCATAGAAAATCACCCTAAATCTTAGTTAGACAAGAAAAAAATAAATGGATTCTTTCAAAAACCTTTTTTTAAAACTATTTATATACGTTTTTTGTGCAAAACAAAACACGCCAATTGTTAACTTTTGGGGAAAATTTAACATTTAAAATTTAATTAAAAATAGTAGAAAAAGTTGTACATTATTCTGCTTTCTATATGATAAAATTCAGGGTTTTATCTTTCTGGAAGAAAAGTTACTCAGAAATAGAGAGAGAAAACCTCGAATAAAAACATAGGTTTAACATTAACAAACAGCAACTAAGAATTATCCTAGTGACATATAGCCGAGTGGTCCTAGACGTTGTATCAAAGTTTACAGTTACCCAAAGGTGCTGAGTTCAATCGTGAACGAAGGCAGTGAAAAGAAGCATTCAAAACAGAGAATCAGCCACCAGAGCCTTGCTGGAGTCCGAACACAGTACCCCCGTAATAATAATAAAGGGTTGGGTTCGAGACTCCTAAAAAACGGTTCCCCAGTTCGATACAAAACACCTGATGAAGGCTGGAGGGGAAAACGGCCGAAATGTTGTGACTATTCCAACCAGGATGAGGAAGTCAATCTGACAATCTCAATAACTTTGAGTATAAAATATTTATACAGGACATTAAATATAAGATGTCTCATAATAAATGGTAATATAATTATTTATTAAAGCTTAATTTTTACGTCAGACTCAGTCTTTATCAACAAAGTCATCCGATATTATATTGGAAAACCGGGCGTAAAGCTCCCAGTAATAAATGGACGTTAACCGCTTGCTAAATTGTAGACAATTGAAAGAACATCCCCCCCACTTTCACGGTTTATACTTGACATTTTATTGTCAGATTCACTAGCATAACATACATGAATAATTTAAGAAACGAAAGTCACTTTCATTAAAAACTGATTAAACTAGTGGTCACTTCCTTATAAAAAAATATTTATGTATAGACGATTTTTGTTTTCTTCATTTTCTCTTTTTCACTACTTTGTAGTTTACTATGAACTATGAAATTGGTGATTCTAAGTTCAAATCCTTACAGATCTACTACGGTTGTTTACATACTAAACATTTAGGTATTAATCTTTTATGGGATAAACTAACCATTTTAGGAATAAATGAACCCAGTTACAAACGTTTTGGTAGTGAGTCGTGCCAGTCATTTAGCTACTCACTCCAATCGCTGATATATGCCAGTCGAGATTCCGATGTCGACAATCGGTTTCACAGAAATTCGTTCATTTCAGTAGCCTTTTATCTGGCAGGTTAAGACATTTGTTCTGGATAGTCTTAGGAGGTCATATTGCCTTCCATCTTTCAGTTTTTATGCACGGCTTTCATTTTCATTAAACAACTGGAATCGAATAAGAACAAAGGTATATTTTCGCCTGCCGATGTCTTTTAAGACGAAAACAATAGACTTTTTTCTAGCGACTAATGATTGTTTACCTAAATTAAATTAAACAATATATCAATATATATATATATATATATACGTATATATACATACATATATATATATATATATATATATATATATATATATATATATATATATATATATATATATAGTCATCCACATAGTACTGTTTCGCAGCTCATTAGTGCGGCTAGAAAGGCAACTACCTCAAGCCAGGATTGAAACCCGACCGCCTGTACGACAGTAAAGGCTCCTAACCACTACGCTATTGGCGGCTGCTTTGCGAGTCGTGAGTTTAACGATGTTTTGACATCATCCGAAATACCTAAGCTCGATGTGTTTACACAAATAGCATCGTTTTATATGCTAATGGTAATTCGTGTATCACTTCCCAATATGCTCAACTCAAGATGAGAAGCATTATATATATATATATATATATATATATATATATATATATATATATATATACATATACAGGGTGACCTAAAAAACGGGCCCTAACTCTAATTGCCCCCGTTTTTTAGTGTTTTGTCCGAATGAAATGAAACTTTGGTCATAACTAGTTTATTATATACAAAACATCACATCAAAACACTAGGCTCTTTGGCCTTTTTTTTTCTCCGTTGACTGTAAAATGCCCAGAAAAACAATTGAATGCCCTCTTTTTTGGGGGGTCACCCTGCATATATTTTTTCATGAATCTAAATAAACTGACATACAAAGCTATACTATTTAATGTATCAATTTTCAGTATGAACTTTAACAGTGCTCAGTGTGTGCGTAGAGCGAGCTAGTAACTGATGAATATATATTTCAATTAAAAATGTTCCGCGTAATTCCCAGTAGGGAATTGTCAGGTTAGAATGCATTAAATTCATGTCTTAGTAAAGCTTGCTAACCAATAAGAAGCATTGTTACTCCCGTCCGCAAAATTATATTTATCAGCATATTGCAGGACTTGTGTCAGATAGTTTTTGTCTACTTTTTTCCCCCGTTTTGTTGTTCTACATTAGTCTTTTCGATGTTTATTCTGTGTATACAGTTTATTTTATTATTTCGCTTCTAATGTTTAATACATTTAGGGGCTAGTGAAGTTTAGTATTTAAAATTTCTCCTTTTGAGGCATAATCTAAACGTATCGTCTAAATTTCTTCCTGTAGTTACCTGACATATTAATTTACAGTCGACTATTGACTAAGAGCCGTTTTTTTCTAGACCACAGTAATACATTGCTAGTGTTGTTTTATTCGTATGAAGCGTTTTATAGCACGATAGAATGGGCTCACTTTTCTTGCTACAGTCTTGTCAATATCTTCTATATATGTATATATATTAATATATATATATACACTAATATCAAAAGAAAAATTATTAAACAAACGACTAGATGTAATCCACGGTTGTTTGCACAGAAACAGGTATTTAATTTCACGCACTAGAGCAGATTAGGAAAAATAAATAAATAAACGAAACGTATAATATAAGCGAAGATACAATATGCAAGGGAGGTATTCTTAGGTATAAAAAATGATTCCATGAGAGTAACCACCCTTTAAACAGAAGGATCGAGTAATAATACGAATTCAAACACCAAGCAAAACCGGAATATTAAAATGAATAGGCATAAATGTAGAAATAAAGTTATATAAAATTATATGATAATTGGAAAAAGCAAATAGAAAAAAAGGGGAAATTAAAAAAAAACAATTAATAAATAGAAAAATAAAAAATAAATAAAAAATACGAAACTATGGGTTAAAACGGAAAACTATCTACATAAAACACCAAAAAATGGAAGAAGTTAGGAGGCATGGCTTTGGAAAACTTTTTACCCGAATACGATGTTTAGCATGTTAAAAATATACGTTTTGTGGTAAAAATCTAATGGATAAACATCTGAAAAATTTGGTGGGGACAGGATATTTTTATGGACACATAAATCGTAAAATTGGCTTACCATTAATGAAACAGCTGTAATGGAAAAATTCCAGGAAATAAACGAAGGTTATGAAAAGAAAACGCGAGTCTTTGAATTCTGAACAAAATTTTACGCTATATATATATATATATATATATATATATATATATATATATATATATATATATATATATAATGTCAACGTTAATAGTGAATTTAATGTTAGATAGTTTGAATGATTAGTGATTGGGATTCTTGTAGAATGCTAACAATTCTGAGCATCAGTCGTTGGAATGGTTTCATATAATTTTTAAAGGAAAGATGTTTAGAATTAGTATCATTAAATGTTAGACGATGTTTATGTCCCTATCCCAGTAACAATTCCTTTAAAACGTCCCAGAAATCGGTCTAGATATTTTTTTGTTTTAATTTTGTATTATTACTGTCTGAAAATGTTAGTATCAGTTTTAATTCATAGAAAATTGCAGCCATGTCAAGAATGATGTAATATTTATGAGATAAAGAAATTAAAACAAAACAAAATATTAAAAAACCTTAAAGAATTTTATTGGCAGAGGCAGAAGTGTGAAAAGCTTGAAATACGGCTTAAACCGATGAAAAAAAATGTAAAATTTTCCTCGGTGCAAACAAAATGCCTGAAATGTTAAAAGTGTAATAATTCGATTATTAAACTGATTTTTTTTGTTCTTTTTTGTATTAATTCCATGAAAATGTCAGGTCAGAGAGAACGTAGTCTTTGTCTAGATGACGACATTTGCAAGTAAACCGACATGTTTGGACTGTAATTTTACTCGATCGCACATTTTTGGCAAGGATTATACTCGTTGAAGAATTACAAGTTTTAAGACATTAAGCAGATAGGGAGGTGCATATTTTAATACTAGCGGAATTTTCAATAATTCTCTGTCTAGAGTTTGAAAAACAAACGAACATGAATGTATGAAACGACATTTAATGTATGTTGCGTGAAAATGGCGATGTAGCCTTGGGTTGATTAAAAACAAGGATCAAAATAAAAGGTAACAGAGTAGAAAGAAAATTAAAAAAAGAAGGAAAATGGATAAAGGAAAAATATAAAACAATGAATAAGAATTGTAGATGAAATTAAACTTAAAAGAAAAAGGAAATGAAAAATATATAGAGGAAGCCAAAAGAGAAACAAAATTAAATGTATGAAAACGAATTAATATGAATGTTGCAAAGCAAAAATCTTGAAAAGATAAAGTAAAGCCGTAAATGAAAACAGGAAATCAGAAATAAAGATAGAACGAAATGTACAAATACATGTATATAGAACTAGTATCAGGAAGCCCCGGCGTTGCCCTGGATTGCATTAATATAAATGAATATGCACCACTGACAATATTTTATTGTCATCGATTTATGTGAAATCGGTATTTACAATCAAATCGATTGAGTGTTGCTCTAGTAATGGAGTCATCTCGATACAACGAGAGGAAGTTACAAATGTTTTCCTGCAGTGATTTAATCATCAATACCTTGTAGTTTCCACTGCACTGATTTTATACAACTATTTTTATACTATTGCTTGATTTAAAAGTATGTATGCCACTTTTAATTAAGTGTCCAGAAGTTGACAGGCGGAGTTAATTAAATAATAATTAATTAAATTATGATAATAATTGTTTTATTGAACCGTATAAAATTCGTTTGGGTAGCCAACATTTTTTAAGAACCAAGTGTAATACACTGTCATTGACCGCGAAGAGATGATGAACCGAGAAAGAACAGGATTGACCCATAAACATGTCAATAAAAGAACAACCATCTGCAGGTGTATGTACCTTTCAAAATTATAAGCAAATTATATAAGTAAAATACATCTGTTTTGGGAATCCAACATTTTAAGTACAAAGAGATTGTGACTCGAGCAAAGACTATAAAATTAAAACAATGTACAGGTATTTGCATCTGCTGAAAATCATAATTTTCAAAATTATAAACAATAAATATATTCCATAAGTTGTGAATTGGTATACCTTGCAATTGAGAACTAGTTTGGCACAAGGACTAGGCGGCTATAAATCATTCATCAACTAATCACTGAATTGCTCCGTATAGCCCCTCCCAATGACTGCAACTGATTGGCCGATTATCTTAAATCAATCAGAGGCTAACCGGAGTGATTGTTACATTGAACACCATTAGTCGGCAATCTCAATTGGCTGACCGATCAGACACTGATTGTTCAAGGATTCCGGCCAATAAATAAAGGATACTAAAAGCGAAAATCGAGTTGGTTCGTTTTTTGTCGCCGCTTAAAGAAGTAAACCCGCTACCTCTGCATTCTTCATCGTTAACGTTGACTAATTGCAGTTAAGATTTTCTAAGAAAACTTTATTCCACCAGTCAACCACAATCACTCCCATTCCGTGGTTTGTTGAAGATTGTGTTAATAAACGTTGTTATTGCTTATAACAAGCTCTTTCCGACATTTACTTTTGTTTGCTTGGCAACTTTTCTTCCCTCCAGCAACAAATTCAACCTTCGTCGTCTGGACCGTACTCATCTCTTCTTTCTACGGATCTTAAAGTAACGTGGGCGTGGAATGAAAACACAGAAAGACCAGTCGAAACATGTGGTGATCACGAAACCATTGACTAACTCGGTTTTGTGGAGATATTGTAGCACATAAGAACGCAAAAAACCCCATTTCTAACGCATTCCTGTATTATCAATGAACTTACACTTAATTTTAAGTATTTTCTATGTACAAATAGAAAATAAGGCAACTTATTAATGTTTTTTATAACGAGACGAGGATTTCTTGCGAATATTTTGTGGGGTTGTCATAAATTAAAGCTCAATTGAGCACACGCTATTAAAATAAAGATAAAGCATATGTAGTCTCGCAATGGCTCTTCTATGACAAAGAGGAAGTAGGGAGTAGAAAAGATTAAGGGTCTCGATATGTTGAAGACGATTTTGTGCCCTAAGAAGGCAAGATTTACAAACCCTTTATACTTGCAACTACGTATACCAGTATGGTTCCTGGAAATGCAGTGGAATCATTTAGGGTGTTAGTTTAAACGAGTATCACAGAAAATAAGGACTCCTTATATTCTAATTTAAGAACTAAAACATTGAAAAGCTAAGTAGTCGCTAGTGGTATCATTTAAACAAGCAAGCTGTTTTCTTCATAGTCAACAGCATTGTCACTGCACTTTTGCCAACCTCTCGTCGGTCGTAAAAGTCTGCAGTGCGCTTGTCACTCACAGTTCAATGAACTCGACGAACTTTCCTCCTAACCACGCCCACGTTGCTTTAAGATCCGTAGAAATAAACTGCATAAGCATCTTAATCGTTCAACAGGGGCAACATAGAAGAACAAATTTTATGATGCATCTCTGCTGTTGACGCAGGTCCATGACAGGGTTTGCTTTTAGAGTCTTACACCGTCAATATTCGCAAGAGAGCGATGAAATTTGAATTTGAATTCAATTCGCATCCATCCCAGCGGAATAATAAAAAAATGGATTTTAGTTTTTGAATGCATCTCATATGTCTAAATCTTGGGTCGATCATATTTAGAAGCGCAATAACAAACTGCCACTAACATATAAATCAATGCTCTTTGTATAAAAAATACAGCTTAGGCATTTGGACAATATTTAATCATTGTTATTTCGCATACCCATCTTAGAGCAGCCAAATACTTTAACGTATAGAAGCGTTAACTGTAGCCTAGCTGGTCGAGTTTCTTTCATGGCATAAGGTAGTTTCTAGTCTAATCGCACTGTGGATCTGTGATACGGAGAAACAGACTGCCTATGGATGGTCATATATATACATACACACACACACACACACACACACACACATATATATATATATATATGTGTGTGTGTGTGTGTGTGTGCGTGTGTGTGTGTGTGTGCAACAAAGACAGCTATTTTTATATACTTCGGTAAAACATATGAGTTATTTCTACTTGAGAATCATGTTAATTTCGCGGATCAATGAAAAATGCATCTACATTAGCCTCCCGGGATACGGCGACCCTGTGATACAGCTTTTTGAAGTTACGGTGTGGAATACAATGTTTTACCAGCCCCAGGTTACGGCATTTGCCCACCTTACGGTGTTATGTATAATGTTATTTGATTATATGCATGTATGTTATTTACTGTATTGTATATTGTTACTAATTTATAATGCCGTATCCAGTATGCTGTATGTTTAGAGTTGTCCAGACAAGACTACCTATTTGTTTTTAATACAATCTGGCAGAATACGTTTTTATATTAATAATATCGTTGCGCAGTATTAAAAATTGAATCCTAGTTGGGGAAAAAAGTTAAGAAATTGATAACGAAAAGAAAATAAAAACATCCAAAAAAAGGGGAAAAGTGTTGATTTTCTGATTTGAAATATGGAAATTGTCTTTAAAACAATGAAACGAATATATTTAATGAACTTATAATAAAGTATTGAATGACTAAATCGATTTCTGTCATGGAATGGAAATTCAAGGCCACCGTTTAAGCGATCGACAGACAATCGTATTGAAAAATAACCATAATAATATTAATAGAAAGCAGTTGAAAGGAAATCAGTAATAGAGTTGTAATTAGAAAAGGGACACATTTAAAATATTGAAACCGACAGACTTATCTTAACAGAAACTCGGGCTGTTTAAACACGAGTTACACCAGTTATTGTTAAGATAATGATTGCTATGGTTGTGTGGAGAAAGTAATGCTGGGGAATAAGTTTTTGCGACGTACATTGTGTAAAAGAGGAGATGGATGACTAGTGCTTTGTGAATAAAAATAACAAAAGAGATGTAGAAATGGAAGATAAACAAAAAATTAAAAGTCGAAAAAGGCAGAAAAAACAGGAGAAAGAAAGAAAGAAAAATATGGTAGTTTCACCAACGACTGGCACAACACTAACACGCCGTGAAGACTCAATGAAGATTTAAAAAGTGAGAAAGATAAGCAAGAGCTGGACCGTTGGATGTGTACAAAAAGGATCGGAACCATGTTGCTACTAAACTTAAAATGAAAATTAGTAGTGCCTATAAGATAGAAAGTCAATGACAGGCGGCTGTTGTTATAACGCAAATTAATTTCCGAAGGTTATCGAAAGAAATGTACTTTACTGGAAATCTGAGATGGGCATTTTTGTCACCCAGACTCAAGGACATACCATTAGTTGTTGTCGCTGTGTAATTGCCGATGATGCCCTGTGTGAGAACTCCAAGCGAGTACAAATAAGAAGTAGAAGATAAAGACAAAGGTGAACACAGATATAAGAAAACTTATAGTAATGTTTAAAAATATATAAAATCATATAGTAATGTTAGAAAAAGAAAACATATAGTAGCAGTGAAGACAAAATAGAGAACGCATTTAGTAATATTAAAAAGAATGCGAAAGAGGAGTCAAATAAGCAGGAGAATATGAAATATACGGCATAATTACGTTGACACACCGGTTTCCATCAGATCACCGAAGTTAAGCAACGTTGAGCCTGGTCATTACTAAATTGGGTGACCAATTTTGAAAGTCCAGGTGCTGTATGTAGGAGGACGTCGACACCTCCCTGCAAAACGTTGCAAAAACCTAGCATCGTCATCTCCCCTAATGGGAATATACATGCGACTGGGGACCGCTTGTGAATTTGATACTCCCATGAAACTTCCTCCTTCGAAGGAAGCCGGTTAAAGCCTGAATAGGGTTGGTGCTGACTGCACGATGAGAATATGAAAAAAACATAGCAGAAAACGTAGAAGAAATAGAAGACGGAAAATAAAGTAGGTCAATAGAAAAAGAATAAGAAATAGGCTTAACCGAAAAGAGAAATATTAAAGAAAATGTAAAAATACTGATAAGTCGGGGAAGGTAGAGCTTTCTAAAAGAAAAGAAATATGAATAGGGAAGGAAAAATACAACAAAGATAAAGGAGATGAAAGTAAAGAAGAAAGAAATTACACGAAAAACAAAAAACAAATGAAGACTAAGAAGAAAACATAACATATGTAAAAGAGATTTAATAAGATTAAATGAGAATGAAGAAAACTACAACGACAAAGTAAAAGAAAAAAAAACGTTAGAGAAAATGTGATGATCAGGAATACAGTAACACTAAAATGAATACAAAATCAATTTCCAGTTCTAATGAGAGATCTCTATTTTATAGAGACCAGATTTATGGTGTCCAGTATAGAAAAGTCAGAAATACTCGTCTCGCTATAATCACTGTCAATTAATTTCCCTTTGTTCATTTGTTTACTTAAAACTAAACTGATCTTTAATGGCACGACTTTCTTTCTTAGAACTACCAGTCTGTTTAAGAAATGTCGCTGTGCTGCTTCGTCACTGACTACAACATAATTGTTTTCAGTTTCTATGTCAGCAAATCAAAAAATTCGGCGATTCGTAGATAATCAAATTCTGACCAATTTCCATCATAGTTTCCAATAATCAAGATGTTGTATCGCCTTTCATTTGCCATGTATCAGGTTGGAAAGAAAGTAATGGTGTTTTGTTACTTCATCAATTTCCAGCCCCAGAGACTTCTTGAATTTTTTTTAATAAATTGACGTCTTAAATCTTTTGTCTCGCCTTTCAGCCGTAGTAACTAGTGGGTACATATTAACTATAACTATCTCAGCCGTCATAAAATGGAAATCCGCATCTGAGGTATTGCATGTTTTATAATTTCAAAAAAGGAAACTCAGCTAAAGAGGCTACAACGAATATTGAAACTGCCCATGAGATGGCTGTTCTGAATGATTGAAAAGTCATCGGGATTTTGCAACATTTTCCTCTGGATACTTTAAGCTGTCAGATCGGTAACGCTCAGGAAGGTCAGTCAATTGATGAAGACGCTATTCAAGACGCCGTGGAAGCTAATCCAAAGTTAAACAGCAGATAATTAACCTAACGAATCAATACATGCAATACCACAATCATTTCATGTCTTCACAAATTAAGAAAAATAGCAAAACGTCGACACTGAATTCCTCGCGTTTTGACCGACCCTCAATAAAATCAATGATCGACTGTTTGCAGGAATCGTCGAGAACAATTTTTGCAAAAAATTGTGACCGGAGACGAAAAATGTGTTTTTACAAGAATACTCAACACAACAGAAAATGGAAAGAATAAAATCCATGCGGGGACATAAGAGGATTGGTTCATTGTGAGTTACCAAAGCTTAACCGAACAATCACAGCAGTAAAATATTGATCAGGCTGAATGATCTAAGAAATACTTTATAAAAAAGGGCAATCATTACTCAGTATGAAGGGTGGAGTTCTTCAGCATGATAACGCAAGCTATCACACAGTCACATAGGAAAATGGTATGAGTTTCAATTAGAAATGTTGCCTTATTCGTTTTAGTAAAAAAACTATTGTTCTACAATCTACGCCGGTCGTTGCAGAATCTCTTAAGCAATAAAGCTAATGAAAATAACAATCAACTAAAAATCATTTCAATTTCTTTTTCTCACAAACTCAACAATATTTAAAAAAAAAACAATATTAAAAAGAATTAATGATATTTAAGAAAAAACGATATTTAAAAAAATGAACGATATTTAAAAAAATTACCTATATTTAAACAAATAAACAATATTTAACAAAATTAAAGATATTTAAAAAATTAACGATATTAAAAAAACGTTTACGATATTTTTTTTAAAATTACGATATTAAAAAAAATACGATATTTGAAAACGTTAGCATTGTTTTGTATTATTAAAAAAATAAACGATATTTAACAGAATTAACGTTTTTTAAATATCGTTAATTCTGTTAAATATCGTTTACCGATATTAAAAAAGTAACGACATTAAAAAAGTAAACAATATTTAAAAAAATAAACGATATTTAACAGAAGTATCATATTTAAAAAGAATTAACGATATTTAAAAAAAATTAACGATATTTAAAATAAATTAAGGACATTTAAAAGATATCAACGATATTTAAAAAATATCAACGATATTTAAAAAAATAACAATATTTGTAAAAAGACTAACAATATATAAAAAATACGATATTTAAAAAAATCAACGTTAGTAAAAAAAAAAATCAACGATTAAAAAAAAAAAATCCACGATATTAAAAAAGCAACGATGTTAAAAAAAAAATTAACGATATTTAAAAAAATAATCAACGATATTTAAAAAAATTAACAATATAAAAAAATAAGCAATAGTTAAAAAAAGGATCAAGACGCAACATAATCTTTGAAGAGAAATTGAAAGTGAGGATATTATTGTATAGATTTAAATGCCGTAATGTGAATATTCGGATGAAATTAATGTGTTGGACAAAATGTCATTACTTTCCTTTTAACCTGATTTAATCAGTTATACTCAAGTGGCCTTTTGGCCTTGGTAAATTTTGATTCGTTAGTAAAAAGATAAACAAAAATAAAATAAAACAAGATGATTTTGGCAGCCGACAACTTTGAAACAAGCATTAACTAAAAGTAAAAAAAAAGAACAAATGAAGCAGAAATAGACGTAGAAGAGAAAGATCGATGATGAATACGATGATGACGATTCATTTCAATGATAACAGCCTGTGAAGCTGGAGACGATAATGTATCTAAAAAACTTGTTTTGTATTATTTTAGTTATCTTTGCCAAAAGACGAGATCGGCATTTTAAACATTATCAATCAAATTGAAAAAAAAAGTTAAAACGTAGTGGAAATTCAATAACAACAAAAAATGTCGGAATTCAAAAATCAAGGAACCTTTTTAACTTCTGTCTCTACCCTTTATCCGACCAACGAATATCTTTTTTAACGAAATTAAAGTCGGAAATGAGCAATATGTTTAGATTTTTATTTATCGATTCGACGAAAGCGACATGGGATGACAAGGAAATCATAAAATTAAAGAATGCCATTCTTTGTCATTTCCTTTATAATAAAAAAATATATATATAAAAGGGAATTGAAAAAGAATTTTTAAAAATAAAAAAAATTAATTAGTTCTCAATTTGTTTATTTGCTGTCGTTAAAATATCTCGAAAACTGTATCCGTTTCCGAGTGAAAAAAAAAGATAAAATAAAATAATTACATTTATTACATTATTTCCCTATCCGAACATTCCTTTTCTAAACACATTAGTGATTCTGGGACTCGAAAACGTATTGTGCTCACAGGGAAATAAATTAGCAAAGATTTATACTAATTGAAGTACTGATATTTCTTATAAAAAAACCTGCTGCTTGATGATTTATTGCCATGAAAGAATAATGAAAATCAATGAGTGTATGCCTCTTTTCTTTTGTCTTATTTACACTCTCCCTATATATATATATATATATATATATATATATATATATATATATATATATATATATATAATTATAAACCTCAAATGACTTTGTAACGGGTGTTCTAACCCAATATCCGGTTTACGACTTCCAGTTGCGTATGCGTACATAAACAAAATAATCAACGCAACAATAAAACGTATTGTTCGTAAAGTTCTGACCATTTTCTTAGGAATGCAGGGGGGCTACACAAAATACCCATGCTTTTTGTGCTTGTGGGACAGCCGTGCAGATTCCGTACATTACCGACAAAGGGAATGGGCACAACGGACGGAATTTGTTCCTGGCCGCCATAACGTCAAAACACTACCACTTGTACCACCAGAGAAGGTGCTTCTGCCTCCCCTTCACATAAAGCTGGGGTTGATGAAAAATTTTGTGAAATCACTTGCGAAAGATGGAGAAGGGTTTAAATACCTTTCCAATAAATTCCCTCTTGTCAGTGATGCTAAAGTACAAGCTGGCATATTTGTTGGACCACAGATTCGTGAACTTATGTCTGATACCGGATTTAATGAAGCACTGACACCTCGTGAAAGAAGAGCTTGGGAATGTTTCAAGTTAGTTGTGACAGGGTTTTTAGGAAACAGAAAATCTGATGACTACAAGGAACGGGTTGAGAATATGCTTCAAGCATACGAGACTGCTGGCACACGCATGAGCATACATTTCCTGCACAGTCACCTTGACTACTTTCCTGCTAATTTGGGTGAATACAGTGAGGAACAGGGAGAGAGGTTCCATCAGGATATATCCGATATGGAGCGCCGCTATCAAGGCAATTGGAGTGTGACCATGATGGCTGATTTCTGCTGGTCTCTTCAAAGAAGCTGGACAACATCTCCTGCAAGGCCAGCACACAAGAGAATGTCGCGAAAGCGTGCATTTCAAGGGGAATAGCTGCTTTCTAACTTCAAATTGGATGCATTCTTTACAATGAATCTGATAAATATTGTGCCAACTGTTACAAAAAAATGAGAACCTCCTTAAAAAAATGGGTATGCTTTATGCGTTTACTGTGCGAAACTGCAATGAAAAATGTTAATAACATTTCTGTTGCAAATTTTTTTTCCAAATGCAGCCCAGTGTTATGTATGCATGTATTATAATTAAGCCATACAGAACCTTCTACGATGCATCTCCGTTGGCAAAAAGATTAGCCATTAAACTTTAATGATTCCCTACGGGGATGAAACGTGCATGTTTTCTTGGGTGCTGGTTTCAACGTGTCGACGAAGTGTCCCGCCTTACTTTTTGATAGTGGGTGGTACAAGGTATTCGTTGTATGATAAAATTGTCTCTCCGAATTTCTTGGAGTCCACGGACGTAAATTTTGACCCATTGTAACTTATTAAGCGGTTGGCAACTCAAACTAAGTCCATCTAAGTTTCTGTCGAACTAATTGTCAAAATTTTCGACGTCAGGTTCGCGATATTTCACCACGGTTGTATTAACTCTCAATGTTTTATAATGGCTAGAAGAATATACTATGAGTGAATAGGTAAATGACCATAACAATTATCTAGAGCCATACATACATTAACACTTCTCTACAGCGATGCTTGACAGAATAAGAACCATCTACAACCAGGCATTGAATAAAGGTATCACTTCAAGAATATGTGCATATCTACATCACGGCATAAACATTCACTAAATCGACTAAAATGTTTCCGGTTAGAATAAACGCACATGAATAAAGTCGTGGATTTACGAGGCCAAAATATTTTGAATAAAACATCAAATTAGAATTAAAATCTAATATTATAAATAATACAATATAAATGTTGTATTCAAAAGTATTGAGGATGTATTTTTTATGAAAACAAAACACATACTTCAGTTGAAGAAAACCATAAAAGATTTTTTATACGAGTAAAACGTGCAGAGAGTCTATAATGGAGTCATAGTTGCGAAATACACACCGGCATCTCCCCGAAAGCCGATAAAAATAAATATCAGAAAAACGCTGGTGTTATTTCAGATGATTTTTCTCATCCGAGATGAGTTGCACAGCCAAGGCTATAAAGTTGTGTATAACCTACTTGTAAAATAGCAGGCGGATAAAGGTCATATTGATTTACATCGTTCCTATCCGTCTTAATGAAATCAATAAATGTGATGTACAGGTTCCTGTTGAACTCGACTGCGGCACGTCGAGGGGATATGTTTACTTTTGTTTAAAAACTGAATTCGAAATCTAGTGGCGCAGTGAGAAAAAGATGTAGACTGACGAACCACTCCACATCCTGTGTTATCATCGAAGGGATATGGCGAGGTTCATTTCCAATATCTTTATTTTCATCTAAGGCAGTGGTTCTCAACTTTTTTTTACTCATGGACCCCTTTTCCTTCTTTTTATCTTGGTGGACCTCTTCATAACTTCTATTTTTTCACTAATATAAATTTTGAGGTTTTAATAATAAAAGAAATATTATATAGTAAAGCTTTATTTTTAAATGAAAACTAATTTAATGCAAATAAAGTATTCTACAACAACTATAATAATTATGATAATAATGATAATAAGTAATAATAATCATTCTGTGGACCCCCATAAATATTCCATGGACCTCTAGGGCCCCTGTGGACCCCGGTTAAGAACACCTGATCTAAGGTGCTCAACCAAGCTTATATCTATGCCCCGTCTCTCCTGTAGAATATTCGTAGAAAACACTCGGTCAGCAACAACAACTAACACCACTCCTCCTTATATTGTATCTCTGCCTAAAACGTAGTAAATTCCGTGAGCCAAGTTAGTTTCCTAGAACCAACCTTCGGTGGAACACAAATATAGAGAGCTAAGTCACGGCTGTTTTCAAGTGTAATGTAAACATTTTCGTGTTCAGCCTCCACTTAAATAAACACACATACTGCTATTATTTAAACTAATGACGAGGCAATTAAATAGGAAATACCGGCTGGGCATCATTTGGGAACTCCTGAAACGATCGTAAAATACATACATATGGTTTTGAGACTATACTTATATGTAAAATATGTGTAAATGAGGTGTATGTACGGGAAGACTGGAACCAAAGACAGAGATAAGCGGAGAGATACTTATATGTAACACAATACTAATGTATAGTTTTGACAGTACACTTATGTACAGAATTCACTCCTAAACTAATTGCTTAACCATGTTGTACGTTAGAACACACCTACTAAATGTAAGCATCCATATTGTTTGGCATATTTCTTTTTATTTCGTTACTTGCTAAACGAAGCGAAAAAAAGGAATTATTATACATTTATATCAGTTGTAAATTAAAAAAAAAATAATGGCTATAAATAAATAAATTAATTTATGAATGATTAGTTTTTGAGTATTTTTACATGCGTTCAAACGTTTGAAAATGTGTTAACTTTATACCGATAGTTATTTATATTTATAAGGCAAAATTCCCTGGATTTATATTTCACCGTAAATACCCATTAGTTAGCAATAAGAACTATCTAATTTATAAGGACCAAATTTGTATTAGGATTCTACACCTAAAATTTGAAATTTTCGTAAGAGACATTGAAGTGAGGTCTAAGTAATTAAATCCCGTTCTATTACTAGTATTCTGTTTATATATATATATATATATATATATATATATATATATATATATATATATATATATATATATATATATATATATATATATAAATGATTTTACGGTGCCTATGATTTAATTCGTTTGGAATGAATATACACTCGATAAAAACGATTTAACATGGAAAACAATAAAACTGAATAACGAAAACAAAACAAAAACACATACAGACAAGGAAGAAAAAAAACATCAAAACATGTTTGCGAGAAAAACAAGAGCAAGTATTTCTACAAACCAGACATTTAAATAAATATAAGTCAAAAGAAAAAAAAACGAAAAATCTAATGGATAATAATTTAAATATATATGTTTAATCGTAATGCCGCCGTAAGAAATTTGCATAAAAAATGTTGTTCGTTCTCCAAGGAAGTTTAATTTGTGTCTTCTTTTTGTTTATTGAATAAATAAATCAGGATCTATTACCAAAAAATATCCACATTTTCAAATCTCTCTCTCTCTCTCTCTCTCTCTCTCTCTCTCTCTCTCCTTCTGCCCTTCTCGCCCTATATATATATATATATATATATATATATATATATATATATATATTTAATATATATTATTTGGAGTTTTATATATGCAGATGAAAAGCATGCAATAAGTAATGCCCCTAACCCACTTGCAGTCGTCTGATCTAGCTGATATTTTGCATGTGCAATGATTTATATCTCTGCAGGGTTACGTGGCAAATTACAGCTCTGAACTAATTGTGTTTTCTGTTTTACAGGTGTTTGAACTGAGTCAGGTGTAAAATGGAGCCTGTTGAATGTTGAGCACTGGTCCGGTTTTTGTATTTGAAAGGACGCACCCTACAGGAGACTTTTGATGAAATGAAAGAAACTTATGGTGATAATGCCCCATCATCTGACCTTGCAAAACGCTGGCATCGTGAATTCAAACATGGCGGAACGGCTCTGAAAATAGCTTCCATACATGGTCGCCCTCCTTCTGCCATTGATGAGGCATCTGTCCGTCAAGTTGAAGTTGTAATTTTGGAAGATCGGCCCATTACTCTTCGCCAAATAGCCCAAGATGTCAAGATTAGTACAGCTCTGTGGAAACTATCATTCATGGCCATTTGCATATGCATAAGGTGTCTGCCAGATGGATTCCCAGGTTGCTCACACCATTTCAGAAGCGGGAACACGTCGCGTGCTCGAGGATGAATTTGGAGATGGATTAAGAAGATGAGTCAAAGTTTTTCAAAAGACTGATTACGTAGGATGAGACCTGGGCCCATCACTATGATCAAGAGACCAAAACCCAATCAATGCAGTGGAAGCACTTGGACTCACCACCTCCAAAGAAGGTAAAGGTGCACCCCTCCGCTGGCAAGGTCATGCTCACAGTCTTCTGCGACCAGGATGGAGTAGTGATGAGAGATGTCCTGGCAAATGGTACCACAATTACAGGAGCCTATTATGCTTCATATTTGAGGAAATTAAGGGAAACTATCCAAATACAGAGGCGGGGAAACATCAGCCTCCTGCAGGATAACGATCCGGTCCACAACTCGTGTGTCGCCAGATCAGAAGCACGGACGTATGGTTATGAAATCCATCCCCATCCTTCCTACTATCCTGACCATGGACCCTCTGAATTTTACCTCTTCCCAGCCATGAAGTTGATTTTGAAAGGAAGGTGACTCCCAGATGATTCAGCATTGATTTCTGACGTCACGTCGTTGCTTGGAGGACTGACCTAGGGTGTTCTAAAAAAACGGTCTCCAGAGCTGCATCAAACGATGGGAGAAATGCATAACTCTAGTTGGTTCCTATGTAGAGAAACACTAATAACTGTGCCAAGTTTCCTTGCTCTACTTCTATGGGAAGTAGGCAAGGGCCATTACTTATTGCACGCCCCTCGTGTATATATATATATATATATATATATATATATATATATATATATACAGATAGCGAGAGAGAGAGGAGAAAGCGAGAGAAGAATGCGAGAGAGAGGAAAGAGCGATTATAGGCATCAATTTTTCCGATTCCCATACCCCTAAATCTTCCGATTTTTTCCGATTACCAATTCCGGTTCATTGCCCCAACACTAATATATATATATATATATATATATATATATATATATATATATATATATATATATATATTGAAAAAGTACTACTTATGGTCCCATGTATACATAAGCATACACACATATCTATATATATATATATATATATATATATATATATATATATGTGTATATGTATTTCTAAGTACATAATTATATCTTTATTAAAATAAATAAGTTCATATCCATAGACATATGTTTCGTGTTGGCACGCATTTGTCAGTAGAGAAGTAAAACCAATTCAACGATTCACACTTAGGTTAACAATATTATGAAACCTGATTTGCTTCAACTAAACCGTAATAAGGATCACGCGTTCTAATTCGAACAATATATTATTTAATTGATTTTTAAACACAAGTAATGGGATTTATGAATTTCCTATATTTTTAAGGGAGAGAACTTAGCAATGGGAAACTATTTTTATAATTACATTATATTTTACAAAAAACTTAAATTTACAAGGTTTTATACTTATTTGAAAGTAGTAGTGTTTATCCATCGGATCTGATGATGAGTTTTGCATTCTTCATCTCATCTATGAAGATAGAAGTGGCTCAGAAGCCCCAGAGAAGATGCACATAGTTTTAAACAGTGGTGACACCAAAAGTCAGTTTTTGTGATTACTGATGAGGCTTCTCTGCGGTGAATCTCTCTGGCAGAAGTGAGTTTTTAGTATTGAGCCTCTTTAAAGTTGGCAGCAACTTTTTGAAAAGTCTCGCCATTTTCGTCTATACATGGCATAACCCTTCATGTATTTCGGTTTGATGTGGCACCAATGGAGATTAACTGCCTCTTATATAACAGTTTTGTCGACCTTGTTTTCTTTTACCGGCTTGAAGTTCCCCATACATAAGGTGCCTCGCCACCGACACTCCTTCATTCGAATCACATGCCCAACCCATTGAAGTTGGGCCTAGATGATGGTGGCTTCTATGCTGGTAGAATTTGCTTCCTTGAGAACCTTCAGATTAGTGGTGCGGGCTTGCCACCTGATTCCCAGGATGGAGCGGAGAGCTTGCACTTTGAAGAGCCCCAGTGTCTTGACATGCCTGCCATAGAGTATCTACGTAAAGTAACTAAATAGGAGGGGGAAGTACAAGAGCATTGTAGACGTTCTTGGAAAATAATAATAATATATTCATAGGTATATATTTGCTTCAAGTTATCTTATCACTCGTAATTAGAGATAAGTTAACCGTGCCACCGATCTGAGAATTCGAACCGAATTCTGGATCTGAGTACTATGCATCCGGACTGTTAAGCCTGGTGGAGGTTCAATATTTGGTGTTGGGCATAATTAGTGCCAATGTTTCAGGGTCCATAGTTCGCTTGCAAGGTCAAAATTAAATCGACTAAGTACATTAATATGTTCACTGAGCATTTCTACCCTATTTTGACGATAATCTCATTAAATGCAGGATAATACACCCATTCACACAGTTTGTAATGTCAAGAGGTTTCTTGGAGTCAGTGTTTGGATCGGCCTGCCCAATCTCTAGATTTCAATTCTATCGAAAACGTATGGCATTACATCAAGCAACAGGTACGCATTGATCAACTTTAAAATTTGGATGAAATTTGGACAAAAATTGAAGAGTAGTAGAGTGTCTTTCACTGAAGTATTACTGCAGACTATTTCGAAGAATGCTCAAAAAATTGCAGCCTGTCAAATTACAGAAAGCCTATGCTACTAAATTTCAAGTTACTGGGTATGACCTTAAATTATATCCGATGGTGAGACCCCAGCTTGAGGGCTTTGGGGAGTGTGGAGCCACCCTTAATTGCCATTGCTCCCAGGTCCACTGCGACCCGGAGTGATAGTACCTGTAAGGATCCGAACTAGGGCTTTAATAGAAACCGACTTTAAAGAAAAAAATATATTTTATATAAAATAAATTCTTCAAAATGACTGGATTTGACATTAAATAACATGAAAAGGGTTGATATGTCGTAAAACAGAAATAACCAACTAACCAACCAACCAACCTAAATTCCAACTGGTTCATTGTGTTCCTGCTGTATTTGTGTTGCATTAATGTACTAAATTACATTTAAACAACAATTTTCTATTGTGCGGAGTTTCTTTTTGTCTTCTGAATTGGAAGTTAATTTTTTTTAAATTGATATGAATACTAGAATACTCCAATTAAAAGTCAAATATACACAGGTCAAATTAAAATGCACACCAAATGAGGTATAGGTTGTTTAAACAGTTAGAAAATTTTGTTGAATATTCAAAGACTCACGTTTTCTTTTTCATAACCTTCGTTAATTTCCTGGATTTTTTCTATTACAGCTGTTTCGTTAGTGGGAAGGCAATTTTACGAGTTATGTGGCCATAAAAATAGTCTCCACCAACTTTTTCAGATGTATTTTTTATTAGAATTTTACAACAAAAGGTATAGTTTTAACATGCTGAACATCGTGTTCGAGTAAAAAGTCTTCCAAAGCCATGCTTGCTCACTTCCGCCATCTTTTCTTGTTATGTTAAGATAGTTTTCTGTTTTAACCCGTAGTTTCGTATTTTTATTTTTTATTTATTTTTGTTTTAATTTCCCCTTTTTCCCTATTTGTTTTTTTCCAATTATCTTATAATTTTATTTCTACGTTTACACGAGTTTATTTTAATATTCCTTTTTTTGCTTGTTGTTTAAATTCGTATTTTAACCTAATCCCTCTGGGGATGTCATTCACAGGCTATCAGTTTATTTTAACTAGGATTACCTCCCTTGCACCTGTTATCTTTCCTTATATTATACATTTAGTTTTTTACTACTTTTTTCTTTTTTCCTAATCTGCTCTAGTGCGTGAAATTAAGTATATATTTCTGTGCAAACATTCGTGTATTACGTCAAGTCGTTTGTTTATTTTTTTGTTTTGATATTAATATATGGCAATATTCTAATATGCATAGGTTGCATCTTTTCAATTTGCTCGGTTTATATTTTCCCCTTTATCAATTATTGACCATCTTAATTTATATTCAGTTTTATTTTTCTTTAATTTCTTAATCCATACTGCTAGAGTGGTTAAGTTTTTCTTTGTTTTTTTCTGTTGTTTTCGTTATTACTATTGTTTCTGTTTCTATTTTCGTGTTAGTAATTGTACTTGCCACTATTGTTATGATTCTTTCTACTGTTGTTTTCATTTTTATTGTTGTTGTTTTCGTTATTTGTTGTGTTATTTTCTTTCTCAGTTTCATTTTTAAACGATGCTAAGTGATTACGATATCTGTCCTTAAATCAATTTCCGGTGCTCCCCAGATATACTTTAGTTTCATTATTTGTTATAACTCCACATTTGTATACTACGTTTGAAGTTAAACTGCCCCCCTTGGGCATTCAGTAGGGTCCCGGTAGTTACAGTCTTTTACATTGTTAGATTAATTTTCTGTTTTATCTCTATTTTTCAAAAATGTGTTTAATTTTTTGGTATTTGAGCCAAGTATGGTATTTGTTAAGTTAGCAGACATTGAGAAGGATAGCTTAACATTGTGTTTTAATGATCTTACTTATACCCTCTCTTATATGGCATATATCTTATATTTCCTTACGGGAATTTTTTTTCAATATTTTGGTAAAATTCGCTCGGGATGTTATTTTTATGTTGTGGCTGAACGGTGGATAAAACCACGCCTGACTCTCCCTTCTCTATTTCCTTTTAACTTCTCTTTCGGTTTTATTACGGTTTAGCTTTTCATTTTCATTTTTGTGTTTATTGTAGGTTCTTTTTACATTTTTTTTTTGTGTTTAATGTATGCCTTATTTTTTCATTTGTTTTTGCTCTTTTTTCTCATTTCCTCATCGACATGTTGCAAGATATTACATTAGCAGTGTTTATTGTTCTTTCTGTTATTGTTTTGAGTTTCCTTAACAAATTTAATTTGTTCTTCCTGCCCTGATCTAGCTAAGGATTTGTTGTAATATTCCTTGTTTGTATTAAATAATTCTTCATTTTGTGATATTTTTTTATATTGTTATTGACATGCTTAGTATAAGTGTTCTTTTCATACTATTCGGACAAGTAGACTTGTGATATATGTAGACTAATGATTGGTTGGGTTTATGGTAGGGTTCATAGAAGGTGTTGTCTAGATTCAGGGTTATGTCTAAGAAGTTTACACATTTATGGTTTGGGTCTATTGTTATATCTAGGTTCAGTTAACTGAAGAATTGTTTAAATTTTGTTTAGTTTTTTTTTTTCAAATAACCTATTTGTTGAGTTCATGTAGAATTATGCATCATCACGGTATAGTCCTCCTCTTAGTTTTGGAATCTTTTTATATAGTTCATTTTGTATATAAAGGTCCGTTAACTATGCACTATACGGGGACCTCATTGTGACGTCAAAGTTGAGGTTTCTGTTCTTTCTGGTCCATTGTTTTTTTATCATATTTAATTAAAGATCTTCTTGCTAATCTTATAATGCTTAGTTCTAATTTTGTTATCTTTGTTAGTTTTCTAGCTAGAGATTTGGTGAAATAGAGGGGTAATAGGAATTTATATCAAACATATGGAATTTTCTATTTTGTCTTGGGGTAGTGTGCCGAACTATTCAATGACCTCTTCCGATAATTTCCCTAGGTTATGGCAAATTTTGTTGTTGTTTTTTTTATTTTAGGTAGGATTTCGTCTAATATTTTTTGCTAAGGTTTCCCAAATCTGAAATGCATACATACACACACACACACATATATATATATATATATATATATATATATATATATATATATATATACATATATATAGAGAGAGAGAGAAAAAGAGAGGAGGAGGAGAGAGAGAAGAAAATAGAGAAAGGGAGAGAGGGGGCAGAGAGAAATAGTAAGAATATTTCCTATTCTTGAAAATTGTTTTTAAACGCCCAATCGAATGTTTCAAATTTACTTTGTAGTGAATTCGTACGGTATAGACGTATACACTCTTGTATGTTTAAACAACTTATAAATTCTGTTGAATCAGCACAAGATGCGTTATGCATATTTGTGTAGGACGAGATTAAAATACGTGTCTATTTTAGTAGTACAATGACATTTTCATGTCAACATTCTGTAGAATATGGGGTTTTGTCTTAGTAACGCAACTGAAACACTCGTTCTTGTTTCAATTCATGGTATGTAATATATTTATAGTTAATAGAATGACTGTTTCTAAATTTTTATATGGTTCAATCGGTTAATATTTCCAAAAAGATGTTGTACGTTCGAACCTTACTCTGATCTTTTTTAATTTTACTCTGTCTTTTATCCAAAATAAACAAACATTATTTCTCTCCCTTACTTCCCCTCTCTCTCCTGCTTTAACCAAGTCTGTCAACCTATTCTACAAGTCCCAAAACTCCATAATGAAATGTCTTCAGAAAGAATACAAGACAAACCCCAGAACCCCAACTTCCAATGTAGCCCCCCCCCACTACCACGTATTTTTCTTTACCATCAGTGGTCGATGTTTCAACATTCCAGAGATTGAAGTCCTTGTTACAACAGACCAAAGTATATCTATTCTTCTTAAGCAAAACTGGCATTGGACCGACTATTTCCCTAGATGAGTATGTAATTAAAAGATATTCAAATTTATTATTTAAATCTGGCCTCCTAGATCGCGTGGGTACGGGATAGGTGCCTACATTTGAGATGGCTTTCCATGTGGCAGAGAAATCTCCAGATAAGATCCTAAATTGCCATATTTATTCTTTTGGGTTGCACTTGCTCACACTGTTTATATTTGCTCTCTCTCTCTCTCTCTCTCTCTCTCGCCCACATGAGAGTGGAGTTACTATCTTTAAGAGCATATTATGGAAAATTGATTATATCTTGTCTACTCATCCTTCTTATAAAATTCAGGTCTGTGGAGACTTTAATGTTAACAATGTGGAATGGTTAGCCCACTGCAGAAAAATAATGAGGGGAGGTTTAGACAGGAGTTAACCATTGCTCATAGCTTATGACTAAACTCAGATTGTTCACGAATCTATCTGTGTGTCCGACACTGCTAGTTAGTATGCAAGTCATCAAGCCATTTTACTCACAACTCCTTCTGATGTTCATCTTACGTTCTAGTCCCACTGTGATTTTCTGACGAATTTAAGATAAAAAACAAAATATAATAAGTCGTCCGAAATACCTCTCCATCGTACAATATGTCGATACTCCATGGCTGACTGATATAGCTTTAGTGCATTTGTATTGGGTTTAACTCTGCGTTCCATCTGTAAAAAGAACGTGCCCACTATAGTATAAGATCTGACGAAATAGTTAATTGTATGTATGGACTGTTCCACAAGCTAAAAAAAATTCCATCATCCGTAGTTCTCTCCAGAATCTGCTTATGCCATTGTGCACAGAAATTACTATTTCCATTACTTCCAACGTTATAAATATACTGATACTAAGACGTTCATCAGAATTGCCAGCAACTAGTGTAAAAGAGTAATAAAGAATGCGAAAGAGCTGTATGTCAAGTCCAAAGTAGTTGAGCAGCGGCTTGGTTCCTATCAGCTTTGGCAAATACCAACCAGAGTCCTGAATAGAAGGGTGTGCTCTATCCCAACCATCATCAATTGACGTGAGGTAATCTCGTCAGCATCAGACAAAGCCAAATTCTTTGCTAAACATTTTGCAGCTAATTTTACACCATGAGATCGGCCCACCAATTCCCGTATTTCCTCCTAAAAAACGCTATGCGACATAAAAAATATCTGTGGGTGACGTTGCCAAGCTAATCAAAAACATCGATTCCAGTAACACAACTAATCTTGACAGTGACATTTCTGAATTTTTGAGATGAGGATTGGTTATATGTATTATTATTCATCGGACTACTGTTCTTATCTTGAGTGTGATTTTCCACCATGCATACAATGTAAAGAAAGGAATCGTCCCTTGCCTACAACACCGAGCAAAGACAATATGTAGTAACATCAGTGCATATCAAGAGGAGATGGACAGTTTAAGAGAAAACCTCCAGCGAAACAACTATCCAGAGAGCGTGGCATCAGTTCCAAAAAATCTAGACCAAACACAAAAGGACACGACTCAGAAACTCACCACAGTTTGTATACCATATATGAAGGGTTTGTCTGAAAAACTTAAACGATTATGTAATTCATATGTCATCAGGACAGTATTCAAGAGTGATTCAACTCTCCGGAAGCAGCTTGTGAGAGTCAAGCCCCCTAGAGAAAAAAATCATGACTAAGAACTGTGTATTTGAAATCTCATGTAAATGTGGAACAATACAGACTTTAAACGTGTCGGCTGTTGAAAGTACGGTTAGAAGAACACCAAAAAGCCGTAGTACGTGGAGAGACTAAAAAGTCAGGCATAGCTGGCCATATCTGGAAAGAAAAGTTAGGCCATCTACCATTATGGGACGAAGTAAAATTATAGACAGAGAGGAGCGGTGGAGAGTAAGACGACTGAAAGAAGCAGCACATATGCTGGGGAATAACCAACTGCTAAGTAGACCTAGTATAGAATTTAATACGATATGGGAACTAGTAATTATAAACAATACATAATATATACATAAGTAAAAATTAAAAATAAAAATAAAATTAAGAAAACGTTAATATATACAAGTAATAAAAATATAAAATCAAATAAAAAAAATGATATATACAAGTAATAAAAAATAAAATTATAAAAACATTAATATATACAAGTAATAAAAAATAAAATTAAAAAAACATTAATATATACAAGTAATAAAAAATAAAATAAAAAACATTAATGAATACAAGTAATAAGTATAGAGATAGATATACATTAAAATGTAGTAATAATTAGTATTAATAACAAATGGTGACACTTACAAATACAAAAGTAGGTTTAAGCTCCTAAAATTCGTACTAGAATTGTCCGCAATAGTTAGAGTCCGGAGAAAAATCAATTGGAAATGTGATATTCTCCTGAAGGTTGAAGGTTCAATCCTCAGTGTGGGCGACCGAAATATACAATTGTGAATTACTTATGACCTCTATCCAGTCATGGCTGATGGAACAAGAGCATGCTACCCCCGTGAAGTAAATAAAGGGTTCCGCTCGAAATTTCGTCCAAATTCCCGAGTTCGACAGAAACATTCCCGAGTTCGACAAGAAACACGTGAAGAAGGTCGGAGATTAGATCGACAGAAACGTTGTGAATATCTCACTCAAGATGAGAACAGTCCGATGAATAATAATACATATTATCTTGACAGCATTACTATTATACTGCTACAAAAGCTTAAATCAGCACTAGTTCCCATGCTTACAAAGCTGTTTAAGCGTTGTCTATCAAATAATTACTCCCAAACACCCTAGAAAACGCCATCAGTATGCCCCGTACTTAAGTAAAACCAACCAGTCCCTTGTGTGCTATCAGAAGGCTACTGGAATCAGAATTAGAATTAAATAAAGAAGTAGTCAACCACCTTAGCAAAAATAAACTTCTCACTAACATGCCATATGGTTTCCCTTCTGCTAGATTTACAGCAGATAAGGTAACAACTATATCTCATAGGATTTGCGAATCTCTCGATAGGGACTTCCTTTATACGGTACTTGCTTTATGACAGGGTATGGCATACAGGTCTACTCAACAAAATCTCCAGCTACGGTATTGCAAAAATGTCATTTCAATTACTAAATCATTTCTGAATGAAGTAGTAAAAATTTAATCAAGCTCTCAGTATTAATGCTAAATATCTAACGATCCATCCTGGGCCTAACTCTCTTTCTGATATACACTAATTATCTCGCAAATAACGCCCAAAGATCATTCGTAGATATTTATACTACGATAATACCATATATGGCAACACTTTAAAGATCGTAAGTGACCTAGTTCTCTCTGATTCTCTCTCCTCTGATATTGATCCCGTCGTGTAATGGGGAAACATGTGGCTGGTTAATATAATGCATCTTAAACCAAGCTTTTATATTAAAATCATCAATGCTCTCATCCCCGTTTAGCATCAATGTAAATGCATAGATCTCGTCTTGAGGAGGCTTTATGTTTGACAAGCTTCTGAGTCTGAGCGTTACACCTGATCTGAAATGGAACACCTATATCAAATCTGTTTTTAAAGCGGCTGTAAAAATGGTAGGATGGTTCTACCACTCTAGTAGATGTCTCACTTCTTATGCAATTCTCTAAGAGCTAAGGATAATGTGATTTTGCCACATCTGGACAGAATCTGCTAGGAGCATCTTATCCTTATGCCTTGACAGAGTTCAGAATAGACATCACAGTCTAGTGGGTGGTGCCCTTTACTCTTCCTTGCATCATCTTTCCCACACAAGATACGTTGTTAGCCTGTTTCTGTTGTCATTATTTTCATGGTAAGTGCTCGTCTGAGTTCTTATCTGTGGTTCCTCTTGCCTGACTTTCACAAAAACATTCCTCTTACTTAAGCCACTATAAATAATTTCCCATACTCTTTATCTGTGCCTCAACCTAAATGTAGCTTCCATGAACAACGCTTACTTCTTAGAACTGTATGTCTGTGAACCTCTGTTCCGTTTCCTAGCTTTCTAACTGACTACAATATAGTTGTCTTAAAGTCCTGCGTGAACAAGTTCTTGATGAGCCGTCCCCTTAAGTAATTCATTTTATCAAATTTCCACTGCTAACGATTACTACGCTATTCTTCCATTGACTACCGTACACTCATTGATCCTTAGTCTCGAGTGGCCTCCAGACCTTTATAATTGGTGACTCTTTGTAAAAAACAAATGAGTAGACTATGTAGAAAAATAAGTAAAGAGGAGATGGCATTATATAAGGGTGGGAAGATGAAGAACAGACAAGAAATAATAATAATAATAACAATAATAATAATAATAATAAGAAGAAGAAGAAGAAGAAGAAGAAGAAGAGGACGAATTACATTAACTTGAACAATAAGAAGTAGGAAGACTATAGATCTCGCAGAATCGGAGAATAAATAAAGAAAACAAAAGAAATAATAAGACGTCGTTTTCAAATTTTACGCCAAACTAAGAAAGATTGCATCTCTGATAGTCGGACATTCATGTTTATTTATTTATCGACAGTCAAGTAGGTCAGTACAGGAAAGGTTATTCATGTGACCCGGCACTTCGATAATGGCGACCATAAGTGACCGTCTCGTTGCTGCCATCCAAACCCACATACCAAAACTCAGCCATGACCGCCATTATAGCCTATATTCATATATGCCATCTTTGCCACCAAAATGAATATATTTACTTAATTTCATATCGATCGGCCATGGTTTTTCTTGTTATATTTTTTTTGTATTCAAATCATTTTGTTTTTTCTTTTCATTGTCATATTTGATCAAGCTAGATTTCTTCTAACTGTTGTTCAAAAAAAAAAGTAAACGAAATAAAAATAATAAAATGTTATTCTCTCAAATTTCCAGGAGAAATATTTCTTATCTTTTTTAAGATAATAAAATATGAAACAGTACTACCCAACCTTGTCAAAAGAATAAAATAAAATTACAAAAAGAATGAAAATAAAAAAATAAAAAAAATGTTAATTGTGAATTCATTCATAAACGAAACGTTGGTTTATATAATGATTTTATAACGACGCATTTGATAATTAAACAAAACTTATTCACTTTGTATGAGATAATCTGATTCAGTGGTTCACTGATATATTTCTAGTAAGAATTCTAACTCACAGAACGGATGAGGTGAAGGTTTCTAAGATTTGAAGTGAAGCTTTTTCTCTGACAAGTTGTAAGTTCCTGTCGATTACGAGTAAGGTAACATAACCCGTTTAACAATAATACTAACAATATAGGTAAACATAGTGAAATTTACCTAGTTCTTTATCTAAATAAAAATATGAATACTCCTAATTGTGTAAATCCACGAAAATTTTGAAAATTATTTAATTTTAATGACATTTTTAGTACTGGATGGATTAATTTTTAGTAAAACGTATATATATATATATATATATATATATATATATATATATATATATATACTAGCGGGGGTACCCGGCGTTGCCCGAGTGTTTGTTTCCGGGACGGGGGGGTGAGTTTTAAAAAATGTTATGGTAGGTAAGTAAGAAGGGTCAAACCCGGAGTCATGAGTAAAAGTAGGAAAATAAAGTGTGAAAAAAAAACAAAAAAAACATCTGCAACGTTAACAGTTCGGCCACCAAGAAAAGTCCATTCCAGTTGTTTAGGAAAAAAAAAAAAAAAAAACGACTACGGTAGGTCGGCGCGAACGTGAAAATATAATGTGAATTATCCAGCACACGCTAACCACTACGCCACAGAGCACTGCAGCTTAGTGTAGTGATTTTAAATAACTTCACATGACAGAACTACGAAGCCAAACCGGTGTTCTCTTCTCAACTGTTCCTTGTGAACGATCCCCAAACGGTGTTAAGTGGTGGCAGGGGGAGGAGGAATTTATTAGAGAGAAAATATTTTACCACTTCCATTGATCTTAACCGATTTTGGCCGTGACTTCTCAGCAGAAAAAGTATAGAAATCTAAGATTATCGAGGAATTTGAGAAATAATAAGCCTATAACACACCTCAGATATTGTTCTGCCGTTTGTGCATATTATATTTGCATGAAATATCTTGATTTTTAATCCTATTAATGTCAAAATCAGACGTGAAAAAATGAGTTCATTTTATTTATATAGAATAGAAGAAGAAGATAGAGAAGAGAAGATATATATATATGAATAAAGACTCAATACGAAAAATATATAAATGTTTATATATTTTCTGTATTTATTTCCTGTGTGTTGACGTGTAAGAATACTAAAAAGTCTATTGATAAAAGAAGAACGTTTCCTTCAAAAGCACATAATTTTCGACCGATCCTTCGATCACTGAGGAAGATCGTACGATCGGTCGAAATTATGTGCTTTTGAAGGAAACATTCTTGTTTTTTTTTTTCAAAAGACTTTTTGTGTTCCTACACGTCAACACACACACACACACACACACACACACACACACATATATATATATATATATATATATATATATATATATATATATATATATATATATATACGGTATAATCACGTTAACACACCGCTTCTCGCAGATCACCGAAGTTAAGCAACGTTGAGCCTGGCTAGCACCAGATGGGTGATGATTTGGGAATTATAGGCGCTGTATGTGCACTCCGCGCATCTCGGCGTTATTTACAGTCGTCCTGTTCGTCAACTTGCCGTTGGTATGCAACAATGTTGTCTCAGGAGAGGCGCAGTAGGAGACTGCGCATGTCTTGCCACGCAAATTTTACGCGCAGGCACTCTTACAGTGGGTATACATATTCTGTCAAGACTGAAGGAAACCACACACACACACACACACACACACACACACACACACACACATATATATATATATATATATATATATATATATATATATATATACGTACACATATATATTAAAATAACATAGATTTTACGTCTATCAAATGTCTTGAATTGCAAGGATGTAATACGTTTTATTTAATCAATATTTTAAAAATGAATTTCCAAATGTTATCATTTAAACATATTTCACAAACTACAGAAGTAGAAAAAGTGGTGTTAATAAATCCATTTGAAAATCCCATTGAGGTCCTTCCCAAACTCTACCAGATGACCCGTAATATGCTTGCTGATCAGAAACAAATATATCTTGTTAACACAATAGTAGTAGTCTTATTACATAGTGGAATCGCTATACAGCCGTAACCTTATTTGTCGTCGTCGAGATGTTATATTTTTATATTTTATTATATTTATCCTCTATACGTGGAATTATATATTTAAAGTAACACTAAATAATTTTTCTTGGATTTCGTTTTCTTTTAACAGAAAGCGTATCTGGTTAAACTGCATATTTCATTCGAATTGTTAGTTCTAACTTACGTTACATCTGTAGAAGACAATCCGCATATACACAGGCATGACTAAAAAGAGTAGCCACTAAGTTTAAGATCAATATATGCTTATTCATATTTACAGATAATTATAGTACTAAAATAACGTAGAGTATGTCATGAATTGCATCCAACAAGCATGCAACGAACTAAAATGTTCATCAGACGCATGAGAATTTTTGCGAAGACGAATCGTGGGTAAACATTAAATAGTTTTTGTCAAGGCAAAATAGCAAAAACTCTTTCAATACCCCTTTCTACTTTTCCTAGTGATTGTACAATTCAAATAGGAAGCAAAGAGTGCACAAAACAGACCCGCTGGATGTTTTTTAAATTTCAATTTCTAACATTATATAATCAATTCTTAATGCTGCAATATTTTAAGTTATGAATTTATTTTTCTTTGACTAGAATATCTTGTTTTATTTGTTTTCCATGTTTAAGCTTAACCATATTAATTTTTATGCTCGCATTTTCTATTGTATTCCATGATTTTTTCAGCATATATGCATGCAAACGAACACGCTCGTTATCCAATATGAGGACGCAGGGCCCTGTTTGCGTTTGCTCGTCATATTCTACTTTGTGCAATGACATATGACTATTTTATAATGTTAAGTTGTTTTTTTTTTATAATGGATGAATCCCGGAGTATTTAATTTTAAAATGTAATTTAGTAGCGTGGTATATTCGTATTTTCTCTTTCTGTGTGTATTGTTTTTTGATTTTTCGGCGCAAACGAGGCATGCTGTCACTTAGAAAGTAATGGGTATTATTTGGAACCATGTCATACAGGGAACTCTTACGAGTTGATCAGCGAGATATCTGCTTGCATTGCATTTAAACTTCTGAAGCTGATACAATCAAGAGCGTTAGGAAACCAGAAGCAAATTCCAAAGTCTGACAGTTAGAAAGAATAAATAGTTCCTGGTTCTTGTGACATCGAGAGTCAAGATGTTAGATTTTGCTGTTATTTTTGAAAGTCGGGCGTGTGTACGTGAAAATGGTGCAACCACAGTGAATTTATCAAAGAACGTTATATAAAAGTACTTGTATCGTTGTTCAACACATATAATTATTTATTAAAAAAACATTATCTTATCAACTATGATCACCTGCAACTAACTTTGTTTTTCTACGTTATACACTAGAAGCTGCCTTCAACGAAAGTGGCCGTCCTTAGGCAGACATTTCAAAAATTTCGCTCATTTATGTCGCTTAGTTTTCATTGTCAGTGTAGAGCAGAAGTAAAACAGAGAAAAGACGAGAGAAAAAAATTCAGCCGACCTGGTTGCTCATATTGGGTTGTTTATTTAAATCAAAAAGAAACAAAAGTCGCCATTTTAGCGATGTATCTTTAAAATATGTAGGATTGAGATTTCACCTAATTGTACGAATTTTATTAAACCCTAGGTCATATTTTTTTTTTTAAAGAAAATTGTAGCTGAATGAATTAACACCTTCAGTTTGACTGTAAAACATGAACGATTTTTAAAAAAATCGCCTATTTGAAACCGACGGTATCATAGATGTTGACAAGATCTTCTATTGCTTTTCTTTCTACTAATCTGGCCAATATATATATATCTATCTATATATATATATATATATATATATATATATATATATATATATATATATATATATATATATATATATATAGATATATATATATATATGTATATATATATATATATATATATATATATATATATATGTATATATGTGTGTGTGTGTGTGCGTGTGCGCGCGTGTGAATTAATTGATAAATTAATTTCAGCTATATTGTAAATCTTGGCTATAACCAACATTTCTTTAAAAAAAACTGATCAATGCATGATAAGAGCTTTTATGGCTTTTCTAAATTTTTGAGATGAAGATTGGGTATTGGTATTATTTGAATTAATCAGACAACTGTCCTCATCTTGAGTGTGATTTTCACAAAGTTTCGGTCGATGTAACCTCCGACCTTCTTCAGGTATATCTTGTCTAACTTGGGAATGTTTCTGTTGAACTCGGGAATTTGGACGGAATTGCGATCGGATCTTTTATCTACTTAATGGGGGTAGCGTGCTCTTGTTCCGTCCGCCATGACAGGATAGAGGTCCTAAGTAATTCGCAATTGTATTTTCCGGGCGCCCACACTGAAGATTGAACTTTTAACCTTTAGGATGATACCACTTTTTACAATTGATTTTTGACAATATGTGGAAGGAAAAGTGAAACCATCTACATTTATGGGATGAAGTGAAAAATATTTACAGAGAAGAATGTGGATATTAAGGCGATTGAAAGAAGCAGCACATATTCTGGGGAAAAACAATTACTAAGTAGACCTAATACATAATTAATTACGATATTGGAATCATTAATTATAAACAATAAATAAGTTATACAAGTTATAAGTAAAAACATTAATATATATATATATATATATATATATATATATATATATATATATATATATAAAAAGAGAGATATACGTTAACGTATAGTAATAATTAGTAATACATAATGATATTTACAATTGGAAATAAAATAGGTTTAAGGCTCCTAAAATTCGTACTAGAATTGTCCGCAAAAACCCGTGGCGCTCTGGACAAAGTACTTGAAACAATCAATTGTACAATGTTTGCGGGTTTAGGAAATTGCGAACAAAAAAAAAACAAGTTATGTTAAGTATCCGTCTAAGGCCGGATATTACCGGGAGGCTCAAGGTATTGATCTCCGAAACCGCGCGAAGAAATATATGAATTACGCAATCCTTTGAGATAATGTACGAATGTTTAGGCAAACTAACCATTTAGAGAAGGCCCCGTTGTGGTGTGGACTAAAACGATCGGCTGAATGAGAACCCACCGGCCCTCGGCCTCCATGCCATCCCTGAATATAAAAACTGTTGTAGAAGGAAATTTTGCGAGTCTTTAAGTCTGAGATGAAAAGGCGAATCAGGCCAACTTCACTACTCTCTTCCAAACTTTACCTGACGCTACCCGTCAATTTTAAAGGATAAAAAAGAGATATCGTGTAACTTACTTTTAAAAGAAAATTATCAAAATATTGTAAAAAGAACTTGTAAATATTAGTTTGAATTGTATCCAACTTGTGTCTGGATTTTAATAATTAATGTAGAAAAAAATATCGAAGTAAACTATTTTTTTTGTGAGGTTGATTTTTCTCTTCTCGTCGTTTTGTTTGCCGACATGTTTGGCTTAACAAGTTGATAATTTTCAACGAGCGATCGGCGGAACAAAAAGACCGGCATATCAACCCTTGCTTCGAGGAGTGAACGAGAAAATACCCGAAAGACATTGTGTATCAGTTCTGTTTCTCTTGATCTCATGATACCAGAATCTGAAGAACTTTACAGAACTGTCTCTGGGTACCAGGAAAGCTAAGACGAACGTCCTGCTACTAAGAAGTCATATTTCTTTTCTGATCAAATATTGCGAAATTGTTGCTATGCTTATACTCATTTTATATTATGTTCTTGCTATAGTTTTTTCACAGATTTTGAAACCAAATGTAATTGTCTGGCAATCACGTTTTTTAATCGCTTCCAAACATTCGCCGATTTCGATTTCTATTTGATAATACTTTCTTAATCAAACCAAAAATACGAAGTGTCATCCATTCATTTTATTACAACGATGAACGATTTCTTGTTTTTATTATCATTACTCTCCTTTTCGTTTTTTTTTTAATATTTCTTTTGTTGCGTTAGTTTGGTGATTATCTCCCCATAGTCAGATTAAAATATCAGCACCGACTCTTCGAAGAAGAATTGCTACACTAGTTTTCCTTTATAATTCCCAGGCTTTTTCGTTCATTTCCATTCCATTCTTTCGCTTTAATCTTAACGTTTCTTTAATCAATTTCTTTTTTTCTTTTATTGTCTCACTTCAATAAAATTAACTCTGTCTTTTTTTTCTGTAGATTCCTTGTCTATTTTATTGCATATAAGTCGAGGTATTTTCTCACACAATATGTCTCTTTAATTCCCTGTTTCTCTCTGGATAAATTAATCTAATCGTACACAGCGTCTATCTCTATCTCTACGTAAGAAAGTCATACTCATTTATCCTGCTACAAATGTATATGTATGTGTTTTAGGGGTACTCTTTCACAAGTTTTCCCGCATCTTCGAAATTTTCCGTCAATTGTAGTTCGGGCTCGACCAGTAGTCACCGGATAAAGCCGAACAAAATAACAGACGCAGACGAATCTCAGAACAAACAAACTGGAAAGAAAAATGTAAACAATAAATAAAAAATAATAAAAACCTACAGTAAATTTATTGAATATATATATATATATATATATATATATATATATATATACATGTATGTATTCAGTATATATATATATATGTGTATTCAGTAAATATGTATATATATATATATATATATATATATATATATATATATATATAGAGAGAGAGAGAGAGAGAGAGAGAGATGGATAGTTAGATAGATTTGTCAAGAAATGTTGCCCTTTTTATTGTTTAATTACTTATAGTGTGTGTGCAATATTTTAGCAAATAAAAACTGCTCTTTCTGTTCAAGAAAAGACGAAGGCTATTTTTTAACCGTAAATTTTTAGGTGAAAATACAGTTTTTGCGAGAAAATTTAGATTTTTTTTTTTTTGAAAAATTAATTTTCAGTAACCGTTTTTGTCAACATACGTTGTCTTTTTTTCTTAGGAAAAATTAAAAATGTTATGTAAATTATATATTGTTAGGTGAAAGTACCGTATTTTCTCAAGAATACTTATAAATTATTTTTTGATAACAAATATTTAAAAAAATAAATAGAAAATGCCACCTCATTAGCCAAAAAATAATCGAAATATGACAACTTTTATACAAAATAAACAAAATGTCGATTTAGCGTTTTAACATTTGATCAACGCTCAACAATCTGGTGATTGCCGGTCGAGCAATGATGGAAAATCCCAAGCATCCAGGAAAAATTCTGCAAGAGTACCTCTGTTTGGATGTAAATCTGAAGATATCTGATATATAAAAGACTATATGCTTGCCTCTCTGTCTCTATTTTTTAAATCTATCACCTCCACAACTAAAAGAGTCAGAGCGGCGCTAGGGGCCTATTTTTACCTGACCGTTCTTTTGTGGGTCTTTAGCATGTTAAAATAATTTTTAAAAGATTAAAAATGATCAACAATTGAAAAATCGATATATACTTTTCTACATTCATTGTAATTATTTTTAATTTTTAATAACTTCATATGCGTGTTACGTTGGTACAGTGGTAACATCACCAGTTTTGAATGTTACAGGGTTAATTTGGGTTTCAGTTCTAGTTGATGGCACCTAAATACCGTTTTGTTTTAATTTTGAAATCACGACTGTATAATAACATATACAAAATTTGGGTGAATTAAACTATCATATTTAAGCGTTTTTTTACGCCCGGGAAAAGGCGGACCCCCTACCCTCGCTAGTTATGAAATAACAAGAAAAAAATGAGAATTATTTTTAATGTTTCTTTGCAGTACACTGGATTATCAATTGTATAACTAACTTCAATATATATATATATATATATATATATATATATATATATATATATATATATATATATAACACGGAAATTACATAATTGTCGATGCAATAATTTATTTCAACCTTATGGTATTTTCAAGCATCTAAACTAGACAATTACATTTTTGATACTGAAATAAAGAAAGAAAAAGAATCGGGGCCCGACCGTTAAAAACCAGAGCGGGTGGTAGTAGCAATCCACTTAATACATTTAATAGAGAGGGTGGGAATTAAGTTGGTAGGGGAGGGATTTTTTTTTTAAACAACAAGAACATTATGACACTTAAACGACTGTCCGGTAACCCGACGTAACAACAGACACACATACACACACCCACATACACACACACACACATACCCACACATACACACCTAAATATGCACGTTCTTACCCGTAAATGACTTGACAAGCGTTTACTAACCTAGGAAGAAGAGGGAATAAACTGGCAATCGGCTGCGCGTAAGGGAAAGAGAAGAAGAAATAAAAAAAGAAAAAAGAAGGAAGAGAGTGACCCTCCGCTGCCTGTCATATGATTTAATTTCGTCTAGACTCTCAGAGAAAGAGAAGGGAAAAGATAGAAAATGAAGATTATACGCTCGTCATGGAGTTAATTTAGTCATGGAAAATAAGTCTATTAAAAGATATATAAAAAAGTTATATACAAAGTTTTAAAACTATCTGTATGTTTTCATGTTAAAGTTATTTTGAAATAAATATTATCTTATAATACGTTTAAATTTTCTATATTTTATTTGTAATATATTACTATGAATTCAAAGAATTGATTCCTGTGTAGTTAATATTTTATGTATTTTTATGTAATTAATTTTATTGGTGATTATAGCGGTCGTTGTTATTTTACTCACTAATAATTCACTTCCTAATTGATTAAGATGCAGAAAATTGCATCATTAGTCGCCCCCAATTCCATAGGACGTATTTAGTTTCGGTTAATATATACTTTTATTCATTCCGTACACAAAAGTACTTTCATGCACGCATAAAGAAATAAATAAATAAAATAGTTATTATTTTAAATTTTTGTGTTAATTTATACTAAATCTAATAATGTCTAGTGGTAGTATTTGCTCTTTTTGACTTATATCAGTTTAATAACCCCCAGTGGTTTCATGGTCAATTCTATCTTATTCGGATGTTCCAAACGGCTTTAGGCAGAGATGCAGTTTATGCCTCGAGGAAAAAATGAGAATCCTAAAGTACGAACACAATAATCTCTTAAATAAACGAGATGAACTGATGGCCAGATGTAGACATAAATGTAAATTTAAAATAACCAATAACTCCAGATCCGACGAACAGATAATTCTATAACGGTAAAGAGACCGAATTTAATACCACTAGATTATTAACGATAAACCCTCCCACCCCACCCAACTGGCAATTATAGTGCTGTCCGGTATAAACTCGGTTATAACGACTTGATGATATTTGTTGTCCGAAATTTAAGTTGATTGTACGTATTCCGAAGTACCTGCGTATCCAAATTACTTATAAATAAATGAGATAGCATTAAGAAAAAAAAATTCTGCAGATAATATACGGGGCCCGATTCTTTTCTTTCTTTATTTAAGTATCAAAAATGTAATTGCCTAGTTTAGATGCTTGAAAATACCATAAGGTTGAAATAAATTGTTGCATCGACAATTATGTAATTTCCGTGTTATATTTTTTATGTTATTGCTCTGTTTACCACATTGAGCTCTCATACCCGGATTTCCTCCTGGAATTATTCCATTATAACACTATATATATATATATATATATATATATATATATATATATATATATATATATATATATATATATATATATATATATATAACTGCTTCATTTACTCACATAAAATTAATATACGAAAGTATAAATTTATGCGTAAACTTTAAGTATTTGCTTCAAAAGTGCTCAATACGTAGGTAGATCTAGTTAGTATGTACGTTATAAAATATATATGGCGCTTAAGTTACACTGAATATTCCGCGTTTCATCAACTCTAGGATTCTTCAGGCTTATGCGCAGAATATAATTAACTATATATGTATATATATATGTATATATATATGTATATATATATGTATATATATAGGTGTGTGTGTATGTGTGTATGTGTATGTGTGTGTATGTATAAAAATTGAAATTTACGATAATTTTTATACTTAGAGACACTGTTGTTGAATGGTTATGCAATCTTCACTGTTTAGAGTCAATAATTACAAATTGAGTCACTCTTAGCTGCACAGGCCGACATTTCAAATCAAGGAGACGGGCAATAAAACTAGAAATGAACAAACTTAAGTACCTATACTGGCAAATCTGGTGGTCAATGAATCAGAAAATGTTCAACAACCGAATATGACGTTTTTGTCAAACTTGCCCGCCTTTAATTAATTTCCTTAAAAAAGATTCAAATTTATTTGTTGAATTCCCTGCTTACTATAATATTTTAAATACAATTTAAACAATAGTCTAATGCCTAACCCACAATAGTGGCTCATGTGTAGGAAAGCACCATAATCGGAATTACTGCTGGTGGGTATATTCGAATCAAATTACGAAATCACTATTATAGCAAGAGACACATAATAAACAAACATGAGAAAAGGAGACAAGGAAAAATAGGAAGAGAAACAGCTACATTGGCGACTTACAAGGATTACAAAAGAAGGGACTAACGAAAACACTTGAAAATTGCTATAAAAACAGAAACTGAATCACTAATAACAACTGCGTAAGATAACGCAGTTAGAACCAACCAAATAAAGGCAAAGGTCGACAAGACAAAAAACAGCAAATGCAGACTCTGCTGGCAAGGGGACGGAGCAATAAACCACTTAATAAGTGAATGTAGCAGACTAGCCCAAAAATAATATAAAAATAGACAGGGTCAGGTAGGGAATGTAATTGTATTGGCAATTATGCAAGCAATTGCATTAGTAACACACAAACAATTAGCAGAAACAAAAACCGGCAGCAGAACTGAAAAATGAAAGTCACAAGATTCTATGGGACATAAATATACAAACGGTTAAACCCATACAAGCAAGAGGATCGGGTGTCTAAATAGTTAACGAAAAGGAAAGTTCAACCAGAGTGTAGATTTTGATGCTGCAGCAGACCACAGAATGAATATGAAGAAATCTGAAAATCGGAGTAAATACACGGAACTGGCCAGTGAGCCCAAAGGGATCTGGAATATGAAGAAAGTTAAAAAAACACAACTAATGCTAAGAACGCTATGAATGATATCGAAAAACTTTGAAAAAAGATGGGATAAATTAGAATCAGAAGGATGATAAAGAGGCTACAACGAATTTTAATCATGAAAATTATAGACATATTAAGGAAAGCCCATAAATGTGGAGACTAAAACCACACATAAACTACAAACGAACTGGCCACAGAAACGGCTACAGATGCAAAAAACAAAGCAAAATCACATGGAATCATGAAAACTGAAACTGCATAATTAAAAACTAGTGCCCCCCTTTTTATTTGTGAGTGTCACCACACCAAACAATGAGGGTCAAGGAGAATGCAAAGACTGAGGAGAGAAACCACTCTCCAAACCTCCGCTGAAGGAATGCAGATAGGACAAGAGCATTTGAGAAGGCTTTTTCTAACTAAATCCCAGTGGTCGCCGCCAACGAGAAATTAATGGTATGCGGCTGTTACGATTACGCAAATTCTTTTGCAAACATTATCGGAAAGGGTTGAGATTGCTGGAAATCTGGGGAGACTTGTTTTCATTCAGGCAACACCAAAGGTTGTTCTCAAAGGGCAATGTTTGATGATGGCTTGTGTGAATACTCCTAGTGAATAAATAATAATACAAAACAAAATATGTTCTATTAAATTCCATTTTATATTTACTCCTCTGTTTTTTTCTTTCTCTCTCTCTCTCTCTCTCTTTCTCTCTTTATTTTTCTTTCTTTACTTCCGTCTTACACTTTACACTTTACTTTATTTCTGTGAACCACTTCCGGTATTATTTTCTTTTTGACTGCCTCCATTGATTGACTTCTATTCACCCGTTCAAACATTTTCTTTTCATTTATTATCCCTTGCACAAAGCCACCAGAAGTTGCAACCATCTGCGAAGTCTACGAAATAACGTACATCCGGTACCATCTTTGTTATTTTTATTCTGTTTTTGCTGATTGCAGTTTCATTTTCTTTCTATTACGATGTAGCGTTTACATTTCATTGCTTGAGTGATAGAAAGAAGGAAAATAATGACGAAAAAAATGATAAAAAGAAAAGAACAACAAAACAACTCTACGACTAACAATAACTAATGCCTAAGTCAGTCGAGAAACCGCATATTGGTATACGTTTTTTATTGGTCTTACTTTTCTATCTGGTATATAATTTTTTCCAGTTACAAAGGGCGGAGAAAATACATTACGTGATTTGTTAATGTGTTAGGGAGAGAAAAGAAATAGAGAGAAAGACTAATAGACAATGTGAAACAGAGAAAAGAGAGTGAGAGAGACAGCCATCATCTTAATTTTGTGCTTGTCATAATTTTCGCACGGTCCATCTCATTAAGGTTTTGGAGACGAAGCCTTTTTTTCTGGCTGCTTTTTACGAGAGATTTAAAGCAAAGTCATCAGATATCACTTTTCCAAAAAATTATATGAATCGGAAAAGTCTGACGAGTCGCAGGACTACATTCACTTTAAACAGTCCTGAAGTCTTATTTTTTAGAACTGGCCGCCTATGGAACACCGTCCTGCTTGCTTGCTTCTTGACCGACTAAAACATCATTGCCTTCAAGTCCAATGTAAACAAGTTGTGAAAAGTCTGACGATGTTCACTCTACACAGATCTGAACGCTCCTGTCCACTCCTCCAAGCAACCTGCTTTTATGGTGCCACGTGCACCTCAAAATCCTGTGTGAGACGTGATTTTTCGAGAACTGTGCGAGACCGTGAGTATTAAAACATCACGGTCGCCATCTTGGATCTTTTTGTTTTTCCTTCTCAGCCCGCAGAACAGACAGACACCAGCACATTTTTTCAGTAAGCCTTCTCATCTTATATGAGACATTTTTTTTTACTTCAGCTTATCCATTGAGTTTCTCTTTTCCCCTCTGATCCCTCAATCTTACGGCTTACTCTATCGCTTATTACTTTCATTTAAACGGTGGAATTTCACTACGTAAGATTTTGATTCACTCAGAAATAATTGAACAACGCATTTTTAAACAGTTAGGAGCGGCCACTGGTAATGCCTAGTGTGATAAAATCTCGTTTGTACACGAAGTCAAGGGAACCGAAACTGTCCGAGTATATAAGAAATTGTGTTGTATAATCAGATTCGGTTCTTTCACAAAAATTGTCTATGAAATATTGTGCAACAATTTGGCCCTCGCTCCACAATAATCACAGATCCCAAAGGATCAACGCGCGCTCTTCTTCTTTTAATCTTTTCTTCTAGCCGTCTTGTCATCTATCTCATCGCCAGATGCTCAGGGATGTACAGTAGCTTATAAGTTCTAAAACGTATTAACCCCGCCCCTTATAACACCAAGAGAAACTTGCATTGAAAAACTTCAAGTACCTTGACAGCATTTTGAAGTAATAAAAGCTCTGGCATTGAGTGCATGTCACAAGTTGAGGAATATATGGTCATCCACTCTCTCAGAAAGTTGAAAGTAAGACTCTTTGTTGCCACAGTAGAAACATTCCTTTTCTATGGCACTGAGGCATGGACTCTTATAAATGCGCTGCAGAAGACACTAGATGGATGTTACATATGGATGTTCGTGATGGCCCTTAATACATCATGGAGGAGCCACGCAGCAAACTAACAGCATTGTGGCGACCTACCACCAGTATCACTGAAAGTAGAGCGGACAAGCATGAGAGTAACCGGTAACTGCATGAGACACAGCGAAGAGGAAGCTAGAAAGCTAGTTCTCGGGATACCAACAGATGGGCACCCAAATCGTGGTAGAAGAAGTATGGCATATATTGACAACTTGCCAGAGGACACAGGATTGGATTTCATGCGAGATTGAGAGAACTGGAGAATTCGTGTAAATTCTATGGTGGAGCGCCCTGAAAGACGATGGGGATGAAATGAGATAGAAACAAAGCATAACCTGCGCTTCAATGTCTTTAACTGGAAACTCGTCCGTCAACTGTTGCAAACCCAGGACAGTCCGTAAATTGTTCAATATTCTCGTAAGTTTACACAAAATGTAATGTTACTCTTAAAAATATCAGAAAACTAATACAAAACATATCGACCTGTATGTCCGAATATTTGTCTTAGTCATCAGCCCTGCCTTGGTTAATCACCTTATCGCAGCTACTTTGGTTGTCATTAGTGAATAATTACCTCCTAATCATCATTTTACTAACAATTATTCCTTATAATATGTTCTCAAAACAAATATTTCCTCCTTTTTATGAGAGTTTTTTTTTCTCTTTTTACTTCCTAGTCAATTTTATAGGGGTGTCGATAATGTCAATGCAGAAAATGTTTGATAGACCGAGGTGGAAAAGATTGATTCAAATAGTAAGAGAGCAAATATAGTACTAGATTAATGGAGGTATATATCTCAGGTTCCCCAAAAATACCAAAATGCCGATATCAGTGAGGTATTGATGGTAACCGGATGTTGTATAAACGCAATAACGTTATATTCATAACAAACGTTTTAACAGGTCGACAATCAAATATTCATCTTTTGTCTCATGTATGGTTCGAAAACACAAAATCGATTTGCAGAGGTCACAGAAAGAAAAATGCAGGTAATGTCAGAAGACTTGTTGACTCCAGGAAATAAAAAACTGCTATTGCTAGTGAGCAATCATTTGTAACGACTCTTGTCTTTATTCCTGGTTGGAAAAGGATTGTATTTATGGCAAACAGATGAATAAATATGTTGATATTGAACAAAGAAAATGAAGAAGACGACGAATATTAAAGGGAAAATGTCCTCGGAGAAAAAAGATAAAGAAAAAGAAGTAAGGAAAAATAGAATAATTAAACAAAGTAAAACAAAAATGACTACGGGACAAAATAAGGAGGAAAAGGAGAAAACAACCGCTAGATAAGTTTATGGGAGAGAATGCCACGTAAAAGAAGTCCACAAAAGAACAGTCCAAAGAACAGTGAAGAATATGAATGAAAAGAAAAAGGAAATTAAAACGGTATAAGCGTAACATATTGAAGAAAAGGAAATAGAATAGAAGGAAAAGGAAGATAAAATTTAGACAGAATAAATGAGAAAAATAAAAACGATGCGAAGATGTCGAAGAGAAGGAAATAAGAAAAAGGATGAACATGGTAATTACGAGATAGGATGAAAACTGATAAAGATGCAGAACAAGACGAAGTAAAGAAAAACTAAGACAAATGCACGTTGACAAAAACGAAAGAAAAGGAAATAAATGAAGAAGCAATAGCAAAAAACAAATGATGATTAAAAAACGTAAAGAGAGAAGAAGATTAAGAAAAAAGTTCACGCGAGCTTAATAATAATAATAGAACGGAAGAAAGACAAGAGTGAGGAAAAGAAAGAAAAGGAAAAAAGGATTTAAAACGACAAGGAAGAAAACAGAGAAATAAAAGATAGAAGAGTGCAACAGAAATGAAATAAGAAAAAGAACACACAAAAAAAACACACACAAGATGGACACTAAGAATAAGGAAAATAAAATATAAATCAGCAGAAAATGAAATAAAAGAAAGCAAATAAACCCAAAATGGGGCATTCCAGCAAAACAGCTGGATTCCAAACGAATAAAGAAAATGATGGGAGAAATAGAGTGGAATAAGTGTTCATGAAAATATCTTCCCAGATTTACAAGAATCACGATAGATAAGTATATATATATATATATATATATATATATATATATATATATATATATATATATATATATCGATGGATGGATAGAGAGAGAGAGTGAGAGAGAGAAAGAGGGTGTGCACGTGTGTGTGTGCGTGTGTGTGTGTGACATACTGATAGGTGGAGAGAAAGTGTGAGAAAGATGAAACACGAAATGCGATAGAGAATTACATTAAAGAAAAAAAGGAAGAGAATAAATAGAGCTGAAATAGAAATAGCGAGACAGAAATGGTTGAAGAAATAAACAGGGGCGAAAAAAAGCAACCGTTAGATAACTTGATGGGATAGAATACAAGTAGTCAGGAGACTGAACGAACGAGAAACCCGACAGTTCTAATATTTTTCCATAGTGTCTTGCAAAGTAGATTTCATTCACAGTAACTTCTTTCCGCTGTCATGCAGATCATATTCAATAGCTTTTTAGACCACTCTATCTCCAGGTTTTCTTAATAATAGTGCCACTATAGCAATATTGGTCGTGGATATATTAGAAACGGAATTTTCTATGCGAGGTTTTGCTATAGCAGGAAATTCCACTAGAAGTTAAAGATTAAAATGTGAGTTACGTGACAGGATATGGCGGCGTAAGCAGTAAGTTCGGAATATCATATATATATATATATATATATATATATATATATATATATATATATATATATATATATATATTAAGTAATGTGATTGATAATTTAAAATTTAAAAGTCAAATTATAATTAAATTAAAAATCAGTTTCATATATATATTTCGGACGTGTTTCGAAGCACGATATTCAATCAGCCTGCAAAGTGGATGGGGAGCAATTACCTAATATAAAACTTTGAAATGCTGTAAAAGAATAGAAATACTATGGCATGACAAAGTAAGCACTTTTTTGTTCAATTCATCGACATATTAATTTACTTGTCCGTTCGTCCAGTGCGACAAAAGACATCATCATCGAGAACATTAATTAATGAGAAGCAATTCATCTTCCTTTATAATCGCTCTTCATTGATTAATAATTATTAAAACCATTTTCTCTCCAAAAAGTGTCCAAAAAACTATAACGCGGCAATGTGTTTACGGTTTTTAATGAACTATTTTATTTTATAATTAAAAAAAAATAGTCAGGTAAAAAGGAGACTGTAGTTTTTTTTTATTATAGTATATTTTAAATACTTCATATGTGCATGTGAATTGACATCTGTTCCTTTATTATTCATATAAAAAAAACTAAAAAAAACAATGTATTTCGTGTGGAATAATCATTGAAAAACATCAGTTTTTATTTTAATCAGTTTTTCTTGTATTTAAAAGATTAAAAACGAATTTGCTAAAAATTGTTTTAAATTCGCCGTAATTAGTTTAAGTTCATTTTTATTAATTTTATTCATTATGTGTTATAAATCTTGTTCAACTACCATGGGATTGCCACGGGTTCTGTTGGTTTTTATTATAATTCTATTCATTTTACTGTTATCGTATTTTTAAAATTTTATTTTTACATTAATATTTTATTATAGACTTATAAAGTTTTAAAGAAAGCATGTAGACAGCAAATCGTCGTTGCATTTTAAATGAAGATTGTTGTATTATTTACATACTCCTTGCTACTATTCATACTATTGATAATTGATATTATTTACATAATCCTTGCTAATCTTTCTCACAAAATTCCGATCGAGGTAACCTTCAAATCTTTTCAGGTTTACGTTGACGAATCGGTGGATCTTCAAGTCAAACTCGGAACAATTTACGAGATTTCGAAATTTATGTCCATAGAGAAATAACATACTGGCGAGTGAGATACGTTTTTTAGCTAAATATAGATATCCCGCCCCCTTTGCGGTATACTTGCAAGTATCTTCCATATAGTTGAAGATCATCATACCACTTGTGGATCATGGCTAAACATTCGAAAGGTGGACACTAAGTGCTTAACAAAGCGATTATTATTTTTTTTAAATTAAAAAAATAAAGTTAATATTAAACGCTGACATGAGACATATAAATGCACGCACATAATAGTGGTCACAGAATTTGCTTAGAAGATTAAGTTGCGCTTACAAGTCATGTTTTCAACTATTTTCGTAGACTAAAATGAGGTTATGTCATGCAGGATTGTGTTTATAATAAGAGAATAGATAATATAATATACTTCAAAATGGAGATGATGCTTGAGAATTTAGTATTATGAAAAGAAAATACGTACATTGGAATTCATTATTTTTTAGAGGTATATTTATTAATTTATTTATTGCGGTCTATTATCCTCACTTTTCTTAGTTGCCCCTGCATGACGTTTCGGCCAACTATTCTTCTGGCCTTCGTCAGGAAGTAACCGCGATGGGATAGGAACTCCGAGTCTCCTAACTGCATCCTCAGTAATCACTGCCATCCATAGTTGTTGTCGTCCCACATAAGCCTCTGGTCGACTTTGGATAGTATTGAAACCGCTATCGTCAAACAATTCTTACCTCGAACCGTAGAAATTTAACGTCTCTATCAACTGCGCCACGTGCCAGTCAGTGCTGAGAATGCAGTTAGGAGATTCGGAGTTCAACAACGAAGAAAGATGGGCAGAATAGTCCACAATAAATCAATTAAGAAAAGAAAATACCCCCCCAAAAAAAACAAGACCAGGTAATGCTGAAAAGAATGTATCATGATTGAGTACAAGCTATAAGAGTACATTGTAATTAAACGTTGTATTCTATTATATCATTTCAGAAATAATATAGTAAAATAGCGCATCAAATGTATAGTACATAATCTATATATTAATACGATAGCGTGTGTGTTACTTTCTGTGCCACGCTTATATCGGGTCGTTTAATTGCGATGTACTTTCATTTTTTGTAATAAATACTTTTACCAAGAATTCTTCATAATTTTTGGTTTCAGTTTCGATTATAACTGATGGCACTTAAGTCATCTATTTTTTTTATTAATAATTTTATCAGGTTTAATCAGTTTTGTTTTCGGTTTCGGTTATAACTAATGGCACTCCAGTATTTTATTTTAATAAATACTTTTATCAAGAATTTTTCATAAGCTGTTAGGTTTCCATTATGGCTAAACGATATATATATATATATATATATATATATATATATATGTATATATATATGTATGTATATATGCATATATATATGTATGTATATATGCATATATATATGTATATGTACATATGTATATGTATATATACATATATATATGTATATATACATATATATACATATATATATGTATATATACATATATATATATAGATATATATATATACATATATATATACATATATATGCATATAAATACATATATTACATATATATACATATATATATAAATATATATAAACATATATATACATATATATATATATCTCGAAACCGAATTAAAAAACTTATGAATATATATATATATATATATATATATATATATATAGTAAAAATATATATATAAAATATATATATATATATATTTTAGCATATATATATATATTTATGTAATATATATATAAAATATATCAAATAAATATATATATATATTTAAAATATATATAATATATATATAATATATATAATACATATATAAAATATATATAATATATATATATATAAATATATAATATATATATAAAAATATATATAATATATATATATAAAATATATATAATATACTAGCATGAGTACCCAGCGTTGCCTGGGTTTACATAGAGTTCCGTTTGGAACACACCTGCTACACCAATCATTTTCATCATGGGTAACATGGATACCCTCACAACAATTCCATAAATAAAAGAACGGATAAAAACATGTAAATTTAATCGTTCCTTAAAAGAAGAAGTACCTGATACCCTCTCCACCAGATATTTCGGCAGAATGGATACAGATAGAAAAAACTATTTCCCGGATATTGAGTACTATAAATACCCACCCTAAAAATAAATAATTAAAAATAAATCATTAGAACTTTTGTTTCACTAAAGATAACAACGAATGCCCGCGTGATCGCAAAAATAAATAAATAAAAATAACCAAGTAGATAGAACTCCTAAAAAAATGAAGATCTATCAACAATTAATTCAAAACAATTAAATTAAATTTTTCATCATTTTATGCTTCTAATGTAATCTCCCTCCAAAATAACAAATATGAATTGGTCATATGTTGGGGTTTTTATTTTGTTTATAAAAGTGTAAGGTGAAAGTACAGAATGGTGTCATAAAAATTAATTAAATTTATAATTATTTTATGTTTCAAATGTAATTTCCACGCCCACCAAACAAAAAAAAATGTATTTGTCATGTTTTGCCCCATCCATCTCCATCGCTAAATTTGAAAAAAAAAAAATGCTAGAGATGATATATCTCGTTGAATGCTTTGTGGCCAAAATTTGTGTTTATTTTTACGTTAAATTTATATAGAAAAGTGAATCCCCACTTTAAAATGTTAATTTTCTTTTTTTCGGAATCATTCTTTCATATTATTTATAAAGATTGTCTAAACGTATAAGGCCCCCAAAACGTAGGTCCTAATTTTTTTAGGGGTTAAAAGACGCTGAGTCACGTCGTAAAAATGTACCTTTTTTTTAATTAGAAATTAAAGTTTGTAATCGATGAGATTAACGTGAAAAAAAAGAAAGAAAAGTGTAAATTGTGGAATTCAGAGGGGGGCAGTAGATCCTATTTTTTTTTTAGGTATTAAACAACGATGGGTCACATCGTAAAATTTGCGATTTCTGTATAGCTGTTTAAAGAATAATAACAACAAACAAATGAAATGATCGGAAGATTCTAAGGGGCAAATAACTCTAAAAGTTTTTTTAAAAATTCGATGTTGAAATAATAATTCCCCAAAAAATAAATGTTATCAATATAATTATTGTTTAAAATGTATTAAAAACAATTTTAAATAAAACACTGAAAACAATTCTCTCGCTAGAAACATTAATTAAGATAGCGCTATTTAATAAAATCGATTTTACTTAATGTCATATGAAAATGACATACTCTTTTGATTGTATCTAGTTTTCAAGAATGAAGCTATATATAGAAATAAATGAAAGAGTAAAGTAAGGAAACTTTTGTATATATTAATCAAATTTTGAACAAACAAACAAACAAACAAACAGACAGGATTACGGATTTATATATATATATATATATATATATATATATATATATATATATATATATATATATATGAATATCTACAGAATGCCAACATCAATATATTACATATGAATGAGTCCTCTGTGAAATTTCTCGAGGTCCCGGTATTCAGAATTAAATAGCAAAATTTTGACTTCGTAGAGGCAGATAAGCAATTTTGTCAGCATGTATTTAATGCAAGTGATTGAAATACAGGTATTACATAAGTCCTGCGTAAAGTGCCCTGCAGCTGTAAGATTGTCACGTGCAATTCTCATTTTCAGACCCGCCAAATAGTTATAGATAGTTGGAGTTCTCAATTGCTTTTTTTTAAATATATTTAAGGACTTCGTCAGGAAGAAATTTTAACTTGTACGCTTGTATGATATGAGGAAGAGGCACTTTCTGTTTTATTTTAGCTGGGCCTAAACACCCATCCATTATGAATTATCACGCCATCTCAATATGGAATTTCGTTCTGGTTCCTCTTTTTTTAATTTGCGCCAACATGCCGCTTTGACAAGCGTACATTATGCAGTTTTCGTAGTATCAGATTCCAAAAGCTATTACATGATTACTACATGGAAAAAAACATACGAATTATAATCAAGTAAAAGTATGACGCGCATTATCTCTCTCTCTCTCTCTCTCTCTCTCTCTCTATATATATATATATATATATATATATATATATATATACATATATATATATATGTATATAATTTAAAGGGGATTAGAACAGTAGTCTAACGAGCAGAGTGTATTCTAATGTGATAGTAAAATTACTAATTCAATTAAAATAGAAGAAAAGAACAGTGCTCGTTGTAATTCAGATATATAATAAGCTCGATAGGCACATATCCTAGAGCTACTTCAATATTTAGTAATGTGATTGATAATTTAAAATTCAAATTAGAATTAAAAATTAAAAATCTCTTTCATAAGAAGGAACAACAACAAAGTCAATAATTTATTGCCTTTGTTGTAGTTCCTTCTTATGAAACACATTATTAATTTTTAATTCTTATTTGAATTTTAAATTATCAATCACATTACTAAATATATATATATATATAATATATACATATATATATATATATATATATATATTATATATATCGCCCACACACACACTTACTCCTTCTCTACGCTCTCTCCCTCTCTCTCTCTCTCTCTCTCTCTCTCTCTCTCTCTCTCTTCGGATATATATTAATGTGGATGTCACTCTGTATACAGAAATATAACGTCAAAGGCTGTCAAATAAAATAATAATAAATAATATTCATTTTTTATATATAACGATGGAAACTAAAATATTATTAATGGTGGAGGTCTTACAGTTTACAATTACTAGTCCTGGTTGTAGCATTTCTAAAATGAAAGGAAGTCTAGAAATTTAAAAGAAGAAAAATTATTTATTAAAATGCAGCTGAAATCAAATTGTAACAGTGCATGGATGATATCTGATGACTAAAGATGTGGAATAAGTGCAGCCAGCCACAGAATTAGTCAAAATATACAAAACGAAAATTACCAGGGAAGAAAAAAAAAAGAATTCTCATTCAGCGACTCAAAACAGCTGGTGTGTTGTTAGTTATGACTCGTCAATTTATATTTAAGTCTAATTGTCGCAAGTTTTTTTTTAATTGTAGAAAGCAATCAATTTCATTTATTTAATTTTTCTAAAGATGTAAGCACCACATGTCTCCTCTCAGAAGAAAATAAATACGGACTACTTATGGAAAATTATTAAAACTTTTACAACAAATTTATAGTATCGTATCCAACTAATCAATCTATCTGCCGCAGGACATGAATAGTATTTTATATTCTACTAGCGGGGGAACCCACCATTGCCCGGGTGTTTCGAGGTGTGTGTGGTTTTGGGTAAATCAAAACAAAATAATGATAAAAAATTGTTGCCCCGGGTGTTTGTTTCCGGGGTGGGGTGGAGTTTAAAATAATGCAATTGGCCAAAAAAGAAAAGAAAAGAAGAAAAAAAGAAGAAAAAGAAAAAAGAAGAAGAAAAAGAAGAAAACGAGGAAAAAAGAAGGAAAAACAAGAAAAAGAAGAAGAAAAAGAAGAAGGCAAAAAGAAGGAAAATGAAGAAAAGAAGAAGAAAAGAAAAAGAAAGAGAAAAAAGCCAAACAGAAAAACAGATAGCGTTCGAGATGAAAATATGTTTATTTTATGCTAGTATTTACTGACTTTATTTATTTGTCTTTTGTTTTGTTTATGCAAAAGATTTATCCACATAAAGTAATTCTTTTGTCTGCAATAATAGATTTTAACCATATAAATGTTAGGTGTAAGTGCACCAGTTTTTTTTATTTGTTGTTGTTAATTAAACATGTGTGTATGTACCGCTGTCGTGGTGGCTTTCTTCCAAATCCAATGTCGTCTGCCTCAATTTACATAGCGTTTTTTTTAATTGGGCGAATGAAACTTCGAGAAATTCAACGTGTAAAAATAAATAATGAATAAGTAACTGGAAAAGAAGAAGTCACCTCTTCCCCGTAATATCACCTTAAAAAAGTACAGTAAACATAACATAAGAAAAAACATAAGAAAAGGAATAACTAGGCGAGTAATCGGTTGAAAAATTGAAGAACGGTCGCGGCTTACACCGATGATTGCCGGTGTCGCGTGATCCAAGCTTTATTGGAAATCAAGGTAAATCGGGCGAAGAAAAAACAAAGGAAAGGAAGAAGTCCATATACTTAGAAATCGGCTGCATATAAAACTGTATTTACCTGAATGTTGGCTGGGAATTGTTAATCGATGAGGCTAGGTCGATAAAGGAATGAAAGTGATATAAATACAGTTGGACACGCACTTAATAGTTGCAGACGGATAGAGTTAGATGTAAAATATGGAATCCAATGTTAGTTCGTTTCGTGTTTTTGTGTATTAAATATACGCGATTGTTTCTGTGTAAAGTGTAGAATGCGGCGGAGAACGGATTTCTGTAAGAAAACTGAACTGTATTTACCTGAATGTTGGCTGGGGAGTGTTAATCGATGAGGCTATGTCGAAAAAGAAAGGAAAGTGGCATAAATACAGTTGAGAATCCAATGGTAGTTGGTTTCGTTTGTTTGTTTATTTATGTAATAAACACGATTTTCTCTGTGTAAACTGCATTTTTAATGCGAAAGAGAACGGATTTCAGTAAGAGAGCGTTGTGGTAGACTGCTATTAAATAAAGCAAAGTAAAATTGAACGTGGGCTAAAAATGTCTGATAAAAAAGTAAAAAAAGATGGCATCAGCAACACTTTCGGTTCGTTACCCCCCTCAATATAAATAAAATTTAAAAAAAAAGAAAATGAAGAAATGGCATGAGAAAACATTGGATTCGATTTAATCGAAAGTTGCGTTTCAACCGACGGAAAAATGCCAATCCGTTTTTTAAATCAACTATGAACTTAAACCGGTGTTTCCTCGCAGTGTCCCATGTAGACGTATCACATCGGTGATAGGTGGGCGAGGGACGAGTATGAATGTAATTGAGGGAAAAGATTTTACCACTTCCATTGATTGTAACCGAATTTGGCCGTGGACTCTCAGCAGAAAAAAATATAAGGATCTAAGTTTATCGAGTAAGTGGATAGGTGATAGGCCTATAACACACCAAAGGTAACGTGCTGCAGTGCGTGCACATTACATTTGCATGAAATGTCTTGATTTTCAATCCTATTAAGGTCAAATCGCGGGGGAAAATGAGTTCATTTTATTTACAAAGAGAAGAGAAGATAAAAAGAGAAGCTATTCTCAAGTACATCTTTTATTACATTCGTTTTAAATTAAAACCTTTATATTTATACACATCCCACGCCCCCCCCATCTTCCTAATACAACGTGCTCGTAATGGAAATAATGATGCCATACATAAGTCGATATATTTTAAGCAATAATAGGACCCCAAAGCAGAGCATCGGGTGTGACTACATTAAATTAAAGAAGGAGGGAGAGGGAGAGAGACATCGGGAGAGAGATAGTAGTCAGCTTGGTTTAAAGCACACGCGCGTGAAATTAGGAGTTTAGAAATGTCTGTCCACGATGGGTGTGCCATAAGTAATGCCCCTGACCCACTTCCTGTTGTTTGATCTAGTTGAAATTTTGCATGTGCAATGATTTATATGTCTATAGGTTATGTGGAAAATTGCAGCTCTGAACTAATTGTGGTTTCTGTTTTACAGGTGTTTGAGCTGAGTCAGGTATGAAATGGAGCCTGTTAAATGTCGAGCACTGATCCAGTTTTGTATTTGAAAGGATGCACACCACATGAGACTTTTGATGAAATGAAAGAAACTAATGGTGATAATGACGCATCATATGGCCTCTTAAAACTCTGGCCTCGTGAATCCAAACATGGCTGGACATCTGCGGAAACAGTTCCCAGACCTGGTCGCCCCCCTTCTTCCATTGATGAGGCATCTGTCCGTCAAGTTGAGGCTGCCATTTTGGAAGATCGGCACATTACTATTCGCCAAATAAACCAAGATGTCCAGATTAGTACAGGGTCTGTGGAAACTATCATTCATGACCATTTGCCTATGCATAAGGTGTCTGCTAGGTGGATTCCCAGTTTGCTCACACCATTCCAGAAGCGAGAACTCGTCGAGTGCTCGAGGATGAATTTGGAGATGTGCCAAGAAGATGAGTCAAAGTTTTTACAAAAGACTGATTACACAGATTACACATCACTATGATCCAGAGACCAAAGCCAAGTCAATGCAGTGGAAGCACTTGGACTCACCAACTCAAAAAATGGCAAGGGTGCAGCCCTCCTCTGGCAAGGTCATGCTCATAGTCTTCTAGGACCAGGACTGAGTAGTAATGACAGATTTCCTGGCAAATTGTACCACAATTACAGGAGCTTATTATGAGGAAATTATGGGAAGCTATCAAAATCAAGAGGCGGGGCAAGATCAGCAAAGGTACCCTCCTCCTGCAGGAAAACACTCCTGTCCACAACTCACATGTCGCCGGATCAGAAGCACGGGCGGATGATTATGAAATCCTCCCCCTCTTACTTACACTTTTCCCAGCCATGAAGTTGTTTTTGAAAAGAAAGCGTTTCTCAGATGATGCAGCCTTAATTTCTAAAGTCACGTCGTGGTTGAAAGACCAACCTGGGGTGTTCTACAAAAACGACCTCCAGAGCTGCATCAAACGATGAAAGAAATGCATAACTCTGAGTGGTTCCTATGTAGAGAAAGACTAATAACTGTGCCAAGTTTCGTTGTTCTACTGCTATAGGAAGTGGGTCAGGAGCATTACTTATTGTACACCCTCGTAAGTTATGATTCAGCAATAACAGTGCCCCTACATCTTCATCTCTCCCCCTTGTCAATGAAGTAGGTAAAACGATCACCGACGAATAAAGTTCTTCTTATCTTCAATCGTAGTTTTTTCTGATTGTTATTTTTAGGGATGTAATAACCTTGTAAGCATGCAACATTTTATCGGTCGCACAGGACATAGAAATGAAACGAACGGCTAAAAATATATGTTATGACGTTCACATAATTTAATTAACTGTGTCTTCTTAGACATTATACCTCGTCTGAGAGCAAAGGGTAGTGCAATAATGTGCTAGTGTTATCTTTTTAATATATGAGTTATATTTCTGCATAATCTAATGATTTCATCGTTTGTTGTTCTATGAGTTTTACTCGATCAGATTCAAACCACAAAGTCAGTTCAGTTATTAAGTCAAATACTGTGATAGATGAACCGAGATCGGAAAACTGCGTTTTTATTGTTTTTCAATAAATCATCGAACCGAAGTGAAAAACAGGAATCCATTAGTCTATACCCGAATCACATAAAACGGATTACATTAGCTAGTCCTACGTGTCTTTAACGGTATCGGAATCAGATAGAGTGTCGTTGCCGAGAGTGAGATTCGTCTTCATAATATACAGAAACGCATATGTTATGCGTTGCTAGCATTTTTCTT
>NC_136518.1:19882803-19902803 GCF_053919585.1 Euprymna scolopes
AAGCCTGAAGATAAAAAAAAACCCTTGTTACTAAAATGGTGTGTAAGCATCAAAGCGTCCAAAATGCATGTTACAATAAGCAATCGTGAGAAAATATAAATGTTGCATTTTAATCACTTTTTTTATTCTCAATTCATGAACGATTATAAAATACTGGCTAGTTTTTTTTCGTTCTGTTTTAACAGACTAGAACAGTCTTGTTGATTGAACAAAAATTATTTTAAAAATTTAAGACATACAAAAACAACTTATTACGCTAGTTGAAAGAGTAATGTATCATGTGTCTAGTAACATTGAATTGCCGTTTACATGTTTGCTTTTTCAACATATTTTTTGTGTTAGTAGGCAAAGGGTAAGAGTCCTACAGTTCGAAAAGAGAAGTGTTGTTCATGGAATCGACGTTTAGGTTCAGGCACAGATAAAAAGCTGGGAAATTATTGATAGTGATTTCATCTAGACGAGTGCTTCTCGTAAAAAATTTGAGCTCAGACGAGCACTTCCCATGGAAACACCGCTAAAACAGAGACATTGAAAAGGCTACGAAGTCTATTTTAAACTCTATCAAGGCCGTATAAGCTGCTGTCCAGATGTGGCAATAATATTCCATCCTTGGGCTCTTATACAAGTAGAGAATTGCATGAGCAATGAGATATCTACTGGATCAATAGAAGGATCCCACTATTTTTCCAGCGACTTTGGCAACGAATTTGAATGCATGTGTTCTATTTCAGATCAGAAGTTAAGCTCAAGCCCAGAAGCTTGTCAAAACAACGAGCCTCCCTAAGACGAGAGTCATTCCTTTCAATTAGTATGACGATCAGAGCGTTGATGATGTAAACATATACACTTGATTTTAGATGCATTAAAAGTAACCAGCCACCTCTTTACCCATTGTACCTCGTGCTCAAGATCAGAGGAGAGAGAATCAGAGAGAACTTGACCATTTACGACCTTTGTTGTGCTGCCATTGATGGTAGTATCGTCAGCATAAATATCTACGAATGATGAAAGGATGTGATTTGGAAAGTAATTGATGTAGAGTTGGGCCCAGGATTGGCCACCGGGGGATTCCAGTATTTATACTGTGAGCTTCTGCTTTCTGCCGATCAACAACTACTTTTATAAATAATTTAATAACTGAGAAGCTATCCCTTAGTTGGGAATCTTGTGAAGTAGACCTTTAGGCCATAGTCAAAGGCTTTTTACATGTTAAGAGCAAGTGCCTTAGAATCGTAGCTTCCATGGAGATATTTGTTTATCATATAAGATATAACCGTAAGCAAATTTGCTATCAATCGAGCAGATCAGAAACCATATGGCATGTCACTAAGAAGTCTTTTTTTGTGCTGAGATGGTTAACTACTTCTCTTTAACACTAATTCTGGCAACTTACTCATGACGTAGAGCGGACTTTTTGGTCTGTACTGAGAGTGGGATGACCGATTACCTTAATTCTTAAATATAGGGCATACTTATGAGATTTTTCAGAGTATTGGTAAGCAATCCTATTTAAGATAACGCTTAAACAGCTTTGTAAGCATGAGAGCTTGGTCTGGTTGATGCTTTTTCACTACTATTATTAGAATGCTATCAGGGCCAATTACTTCACTGGAATCAAGGTTTTGGGTTAGCTTGGCAACATCGTGCACAGATTTTTCTATATCAAAATTTCCATTATTTATAAACATTAGGATACTTTTAAGCTTACCAATAGTAACATTTGCTTTTTGAGTTATTGATAGGTATGTATTTGTTTTGCATCCTGTAAAGAATTTTTTTTAAAGAATCTGTTATTAATTTGTCCAATAGTTTCAAAACACTATCCACTCTTCACGTTTTTAATGCGTTTAAAAAAATCATAGTTATTTCATTGTGGTTCAGTAAATTCATAAATTTAAAAAGAATATAAATGAATGTCCAAATAAGAATATAAATAAAAAAATAAGTGAACAGTATTCATGAAATCTCGGCATATATGTTTTGTGCAAATATTGTCATCCGCTTTGAAGAACTCCGAATAAGAAAAGGAAGTTTTATCCTAATACATTAGTTAATTAGTTGTGTAAAGTAAAAAAAATAAGTACACATTAAGCACATATTATTTCATTAAACCCCGTTTAACATAATATCGGTCAATAACTACTAGTATGTTTTTACATTCGACTGCGACAAAAACAAATAAAGAAAAGAAGAATGTAAAGGATATATTTACTACTAGATACGCTACATAGGTTTGTGTATGTTTTAGTCTTAGCAGAGATACTAAACAATCATTAGTCACGAAAAAGGGTGAAAGATTTGTTCGGCGTGTTATATGTTTGAAATGAATTGTCTAATAAGCGAAATTGATGCCGTGCATAGAAGTGTTTGTACTACCGACGCCATATTGTGATGCCCTGAAGTGTTAAATAATAGCTTGGTATAAGCAGTTAATGATCTATCTATCTATCTATCTATCTATCTATCACGCGACGTAAACAACAGAGAATCTAAATCGTGGCATGTTTTGACATGTGTCAGATTTTGATGAGCGGTCAGTTACACCGGACTACTAAGCGGGTACCGGACGTGACGTCGCAGGTGCGCCGGTTTTAGTAAGCTGAGCTAAGCTTAGTTGAGTTGGATCCAAGATGCCGAACAAGCAAGATGGGTTCAGAAAATCTCCTCGTGAGAAAGGCGACGCTCTCATATAAAGAACCCACAAGCCAAATATCGTCGGTTACTGCATTTCGGTAGACAGGATGCCTTAACGTGTATCAATCATATAAAAACACATTGTCTTGGGTCCATTTCTTATTGGCGTCCATTTAGATAATTACAACACAGCATATGTCGTTTGATAAGAACACAACATACGACGATTTGGTGACAACACAACATTAAATGTTCGTTTAGAATGACCTAATCCCTGAATAAGATGATTAGCGGGCAACCAATCAGACGCAGCGGAATTATCCGTGGGAGATTTTATCATTTTTTTTTAAATTTTACTACAGCAAAGTAAATGGTATATATATATATATATATATATATATATATATATATATATATATATATATATATATATATATATATCAAGCAGTTACGACCGGTGTAAATGTCAATATGTGGAACGTGTGGACTTCCTCCTGGTGTCGACTGGTGGCGGTTATAGGTTTAAATATTTAGAGGGAAAATAGGTAACCCTTCCTCTAACGATAATGCGCTTGTGGTAGTGTTGCTCCAAAGATATTTTATTAACACGATTAAATATATCTGCCACGATGTTCGAAAGCTACATAAAATAATGGCTATTAACCTAGATTTATCGAATTTGTGTATGTCATCTGTTGTTGCAAACCTAGGATGTTTTTTTCCAGTGGCACATTTCTGCGGCTAATTTATTAATATTATAATCATTATTATTATTAGCGTTCATTATTATTATTATCATTATTATCATTATTATTATTATTATTATTATTATTAGTAGTAGTAGTAGTAGTAGTAGTAGTAGTAGTAGTGGTATTTCTACTCGCTAGGAGTTTTCACATGCCATCATCCAATATTTATCTTTATCAACATGTGCTGGAGTTAAGGTGACAAATCTCCCTAGATTTTTGTACACTCCAGCTGTTTCGATAAAATTTGCAAATGGATTTGTGTTATTGCAACAGTTCTTCACCTTTGATTTCTCACAGGCAATGACTACTGGCCGATAGCAAATCTGTTGTAGCAATAAGAGTTAAACATGTCTCCCCATTCATCTAGTGGAGATTTAGTTATCTCCTCCTTTTTACATCCTTTTTAAATGACCACGAATATTTGATGTGATGCCAATTAATGCCGAGAATTTGTCCTTTTTGCTGATTCTATAAAGAATTCCTCTTTTGTTGCAGTTACTGTCCATCTGATTAGTGTTTATGGATTATGTGTATAAGTTTCCAAATTCCAGAAGTATCCTTAATAGTCCATCCGTTTTCATTAATGTTATCCGTTGAATCGTCTCAGTTATCTCCTATATTTGTATCTCACTCATTTTTATAAGATTTTTTCTACTATTTTTTGGTGCTATCTCAACTTGTTTTTATCTTCCATATCACTTTTACATTTTTGGCGTATTTCGGTCTTCTTGCTTTGAGTACTTTATCAGTTTGAACAATCATGTAAGATTTCCTTATTTCCGAATTCGATTTCTCCTATGGGTTTGTGCTAGTACTATTTGGCTATATGTTTATAATACAGTTATTGGCATAGTTCCCAGGTGTACTGACTTGGTCATCTGATCATGTCTATTGTAATAATAATTTTTGTTTAGTTTACTGCATGCACTTATGTATTTTATCGTTTCGTTCCTTCGGCCACAGTGTCTTCATTTGCTGTTTTAGTGTGTCTTATCGATGTTTGCATGGATATGGTTGCTTCTAATCGTGTTATCTTGTGCGACCACTAAAAGTGATTCAGTCTCTCTATTTAAGTTCGTGTTCTATTGGCCTGCCCAGTTGTTTTCGTGAATCTCATCTTTGTCATCCGTATAACTTGTTAGTATCGCTGTTTTCTTTTCCATTTAACTTTTCTCATCTGATACTATGCATCATTGTTCTCTGTCTAATTTAATTTTACACTGTTCCTTGCTGCGGTGATTAAATGTGTTTTGGATTATGTATTTTTATCGTTCATGTTTGTGTCGCTTAGGCAGTCTTTTTACGAATCAGTCCTTTCTTCTGTCTTTCCTTTCACATCGAGTCGGTCAGTACTATCTATTGATTGTAATGTGGCTTCCTGAATTTTAGTCCAGATGCCTCAGTAGTTATTTGGTCCAGCCTATGAACTCTCGAGATTATCATTCTCCGTAATACAACCTATGCATTTTTACATTTTATCATATATCTTACAATATAATTTACTTCTCAGCGGTGTTCTTTTTATTTTTAGTTATTTTTTTCAGTTTCTTATTTCATTTCCGTTGATCTGATTGTGTATGCTTCTATAACTCCCAACTATTTGTAGTTGGCTAGGTGAGTAATGAGAATAACATTTTAGTTGTATCGCTATTGCAAATTAATTACAAGGAATATATTAGAGAAAACATTTAGAGCACTTTACTGGTGCAATTTACAACCAGAAGTCTATACCTATGCGTTGGGAAAAATATATGCGAATATTACACGGGGTTAAAGTAATTCGATCATTAAAAAATCAATAGAACTCTGATTAAATTTTTAGAAATTAAAAACAATTGCATATTTTATTTATTTATTTGGGGACTGTTATCCTCATCTTTTATAGCTGTTGTGTAACGACGTTTCGGCATACTATTGCGCTGGTCTTCGTCAGATTGTTAACCACGACGGGATAGGAATGCTAAATCTTCAATTGTGTCTTCAATAATTACTGCTTTCCATAGTTTTTGTCGTCTCACCACATTTTGACCAGCTAATCCACTTGCTGGCTCCGGGTAGGATTGAAACTGCTATCTTCAGACACTGCTTATCTGGATCTGTAGAGATTCAACGCCTGTATTCGCCTCCCACGGGCGCGAAGGCCAGAAAATAGTTAACCAAAACGTCGTTGAACAACGACAAAAAAAGATGAGGATAAAAGTTCGTAAATAGAGAAGTAAAATATACAAATAGCTCGCCATAAAAGAATTCCAATAATTAAATAATATATTAAAAAAATTGTACTGCAAACTATAACTCAGCATCCGTAATTTTATCGGAAACGAGAACACCATTGGAATTGTCCGGTCACTTGTTAGTAAAAGTCAAATGCGTTTGTATTACAACGTATCCTTTCATCGTCTATGAAATTTCTGTATTGAAACTGTTAATATAGATGTTTAGATTTGTACAATAGCGACGAACTTCTCTCGGTTCAAATATTGAATTCAGCAACCAGCGAAAGCAAATCAGTCAGTAACAAACTGAACTGTCGAATAACATAATAATGTGTAAGTATCGATGGACATTGATTATAGAAGGAAACTGAATTAATATTTTGCATATAAATTTTGCGTTTTCATTACAATAAACGACATTACATTCTGCTATTTCAAAGAATACTTAACTCCTCAATCAAGATGGAATACTGTTGCCATATATGAAAGGGGGTATAGATCAGAACATCATTTATTATTATGACAGAATATGAAATCACCTCTGAAATATAATGACGATGATACCGTCACTTCAATGCAGACGTTTTTTTTTACAATAATCCAATCTTATTACCATAGAAAATGCTCAACTTTATGTTGGTTATCTTCATAAAACAAGTAATCATTTTTATGACAAGGAAAAGTGGGGGTTTCATCCTGTTTTCACGTGTCTATATTATAGGTGAAATTTATACGTATATAGATTCATGCTAAGGAACACATTATAACGGAAACGCTTCATTACTGATAGATACGTAATTGTCTTTAAATTTCATGTCAAAAAGTGTCATAAACGGATCCATTATGAATCAAGCAAAGTTCATATCATAAAGCAATGTTAGTACTCTTATACTGTTGTTCATCTCTTAGCTGGATATCATTCCTGTAAGATTAACACTTATATTCGAGTGCTTTTTCGCCTTGATATATGGTGACTCTAAAACTAAAGAGAGAAAGATAAATCATAAACAGACATACGAATAGAGAGAATGAATTTAAGGGAACTGTAGAACCTACTGCCGGGATAATTAATCAGTATCCGGCCCAAACAAGTCCGAATTTATTGGGGGTATTGGAATCTGTATTCGAATCGTGATACGTAGCATTTTTTCTGATCCAATTAAGGATTTTAAAGATTTTTTTGTTTGTTTTTTAACTTTATTTTCCTGTGCTAATAGTAAAATAACAAGTATATTTTACAATCTACTACTAAAGAAAATACCATAATAGCAAACTCAGGCAAAAACACCAGAAGATATGGCACGGTAATATGGCACAAGTTGAAATATCCATAGTAAAATGGCACAAAAGTAATTTAAAGTATATGAAATTTTCAAAATGGATGAATCAAATTTTTATTTTCAATTAATTACAAAGAACAGATTACAAAAAACAATAATTATAAAGATTGATCATTGTAACATATCCCTTAGTGTATTTGTACCTTAGCAAAAATATATGCATATATTTCACGAGTTTTACGGTAATTCAAATATTAAAAAAAAACAACTATAGAAATATATTTATAGGAATATTAAAAAGATCGGACTCTTAATCGGTAATTTTTGTGGAAAATATTAGCATCGTCACATTACTAATATATACCAATTGGGGATATAAAAATGGGCATGGCAAATTTTATGTGTGGCGGAAGCATGTTAAAAAAGAACTTCAATATGCGAAATTAGCGATTAAGAGAGAAACAGGAAGAGTAAGAGAGCGAGAAAGAGAGAATTAGGCAAATAAAACATGAACAGAAAGAGAAAGACATAAGAATTAGCAGAGGAAAAGTAGGAAGGAATACAGCGACACAGAAATAGATTCAAAATAAAAATTATGACAGATAACGAGGGCTTGAGAGAGAAGTTATGTGACGGAGAATCATTCGAGAATAATACAACATACAAAATCGGTGAAAGAAAGAATAAGCGGATATGAGGAAGATATTTTTAACGAGAAATAGAAACAGAGACACAAGAGAAGAGAAGAGAGAGAGAGAGAGTGAGAGAAATAGAGAGATTGAAAGAAGAGAAAAACAGAAATAAAGATAAACCGTCAATATTTATTAGTGAGAAGGGAAATGAAAATTTAGAAGCTTTGGAAAAATAAAGCGATATGAAGGGAGATTTAAGCTTAGAGAGAAAATAACATTGTATGAGAGAGAAAGAGAGCTATGTATAAATAGGAAATATATAGAACAAGGCGGAAAAATATAGTCGAAAATAGTAAACTATTAAAAGAGAGGGGTAGAGAGAAAACATGAACAGAAACAGATATACAGAAAGAAATAGGTTATACAGGGTTAGTAACATCGAGGTATTGAGGTATGTCTATAAGTAAAGATAGTTTGAAATATAAAACGACGATAGGTATGACAGTGAAAGGGGGAAGGGGGAGAATTAGATAGCTAATAATCGAAAGGCACGGAGAGAAATGTTGATATAGAGAGGGAATAGAAATGTGTGAGAGAGATCTGAAGAGAAAATATACAGACCGAATAGAAGTGGACGGGTGATACGACATACGGAATGGCTGATAACAAGTATAGAGGAAATAGTACCTCACTGATAGAAAGAAATCGAAAATGAAGATGAATAAACAAAGAGGGAGATAGAAGACAATATGTAGAGGGGAAGCATAAATAAACTATGGAGGAAGAGATAGACGTAAAGACAGATGTAAATAAATAAAGGAAAACAGGTATAAAGATATAGAGAGAGAGGCGGAGAAAAAAAGGGAGTTATAGAAAAGGATTCTGAGACAAATGAAGGATAAAACGCATCCAAAAAAATTGTGATCGAGTGAAGATGGGGTGGGTCAGGAGAGAGTGTGTAAAAAGCCGCAGAAATCTAAGGTATGCCGGTGATGACATAAGCTCCAAATTGGGATGAAAATTGCTGCTAAAATCCCCAATCCACCGACCCTCATCAACCCACATCCCCCCCGCAACCACTTTTGTAAAAATCTCCACCCAGTCACACGCGCACCCGCCGCCTCTCTCCCTTTCTTATCCCATCATTCCAACCCTAATTTTCTGTAGTTCGATTATAATTAAACCTGCTACGAGGGACCATCAAACGACAGAAGTGATGAACATTAGTTCTTTCTAATTTGAGACCAGAATTTGGTTTTGTCAGCGTTGGGGTTGGCTATGGGTATCTTGGGCAAGGGAGAGATATGTGGGCATGGTTGAAGGAAGGAGCTTGAAAGAACTAGGTTTGTACTTGATGTTTCATTTTTTTTTATAATTCGATGCACAAGACGAACACAATTATTAGTGCACCAATTTGAAGTGGTTCTTATTATAATGCATTGATAAAAGTTTACCGATTTTTTTTTAATTTCCTATAAGAAAAATAAAGAAAATTATAAATAACATTGTAACATGAACGTATGTCGACAACTGGTTTCATTGGACAGTCGTTATAATATTCACTTAGAAAACTGTTTGACCAAAGAAAAAGTGAAAGAGAGAAGGGGAAGGGGAGAAATTGGAAAGGGGTGGTTTTTGTATATATATATTAACAGACGCAGCTTGTTAAGGTCCAGAAACAGCTTGAGGATAAATGTCACAAAGCTTGTTAGGTGAGCAATAAAAACAACGTGGTGACTGATAACGATTGTAGAACTTGGTAAAATTTTATAATTGAAGAGGACGGCTCAACAAGAATTTATAAACATTGGCCTTCAAAAAGAGTAATCAGGTAAAAATAGCCTCGTCATACTGTGTTCACCAGAAGGTATTTCTAGAAAAGTAACTTTGCTTCTGGAAGTTTCGGTAAATTTTAGATATGCAGAGGAATAAAGTGAAATTATTTACAGTGTTTATAGCTGGAAGAGTTCTTGTTTTGAATGCTATAAAAAAGAATATACAGAGATATTCATCATTTAAAAGGTGCATTATAATTCTGTCTTCATGTAAAGAATAGCCCAAAATAAAGGCATCCACACATATCTTTGACCCGTAACACCAATAGAGATTAGAGCATTCATGTAATGATCTGATCCCTGTTCATTGCGGTGTGATGCTAGTTATGTGAAGTTCTAGGAGGTTCACTTTCCCAGGCCCTGCACTTTATTTTTGAGAAAGGGTTAGTTTTTGCTAATCGCCTTACGCGCTTTTACCGAGTATACCGACAGCGCTCTTCGGGAGTGCTAACGTCTCAATCACACTTATAACTTTGGTGTATAAGTTCTTGAAGTCGGAGAAAATTAAATACCTTCACCTATATAAGTGTCTATAAATTTGAATACTTTCTGCAATCCAACTTTATCTTTCAACGGTAGGAGTGATTCCAGCAACAATAGGGTAAAAGTGGTGCAATATAATGAAGTATATAAATTAATGACATAAATAAAGGAACACATTACGCAAGAGAAAGGAAGTCAATGCATAAAGAAACAATATATATATATATATATATATATATATATATATATATATATATATATATATATAATGGTAAAACCCGTAAAGTTAAGTTTATGACTAATCACGAGGTATTTATTTTTTAATAAATATATTTTTGAATTATCGGTAATATATATTTTTGTCGTAATCATAACCATGAAACCATTGTTCGTTAAATTTTACACATTCATATTAAATTAAAGGATGCCTTGTAATTTTGCACACAGGATGAACACAAGTTTTGATACATGAATATTATAGTGATCCGTGATATAATTCATTAACAAAATTTGACAGATTTTAATATTTTATCCTTAAAATACGGACAGTTATTAATATTTGAACGAGATAAAATGTATCTACAAGTAAGTTTTGAGGACAATAATTAAGAAACTCATTTGATTATGATAACATTGAAGAGAGAAAGAGAGAGAGAGAAAGAGAAGGATTAAGTGAAAAAAAATGACTTACACTGCTGATTCATGTTATAATTATACACGTTGATCATATTTAATATCACTTATGATATCATAATAAATTTTATACACCCTATCTGCAATGCAACCCTGTTAGTATTAATACACTCAACGGTAAACTTTACTTGTCTATAAAGTTTCAGCCATAAATGTGCAATAATCTCTTTTATATTGATGACTATTTATATATATACACAAACGGGGTTGCCCGGCGTTGCTCGGGTGTGGCAAGGCGTGGGGTGAGGGGTAAATCAAAACAAAAATAAAAGGGGGAAATAAAGTATAAGCGCATGTAATAACCTTGTTTAAATGTTAAAACATTTTGAAAAATCAGACAAAAAAACAGAAGAAGGGAACGTGATGGAAAATAAAGAATAAGCAAACGAAAAAACATGGCATAAATAAATCTGTTTAAACAGTAAAACTTCTTTGAAAAAATCGGATGAAGAAAAAAAACAAAAAAAAAAAACAGCGAACGTGACCTAAAAATAAAAAAAGAATAAACGAAAGGAAAAAAGATTAACCGAACGAAAAAAAAAATGGCATAAATAACACCCTTTAAATATCAAAACATTAAAATTAAAAATAAACTGCCAATACGTCGGTGCGAACGTGTAACCTAAGTACAACGACACTGCCACTATATCCATTGCTCTACGATCGCGTTATCTAAATAACGTCGTTTTTTTTCTATTAAAACTAATTCAAGAAAGAACGTTTTTTCACGCATGCGTGTTTGGATAAATCGTCACGAAAAAACGATGTTTTGCTACACTCCCTCATTGCGAATGGCTATTTCTACAGGAAATAATTGACCGTTTTTGACTCGTGCCCATGCCGCTGAGAAAAGTTTTAGGCAAACGTACATAACATACATACATTTAAACAGACAGGGGAGATTTATACAATAGATAAGTAGGAAATGAATATATTCTCTGCTTTCTCCCTAAAAAAGTGAGTTATCATGTAGGAGGATTCCCTCATAAATTAGTAAGTTGCAACAACTGACAACTGACTGTAAAATGAAAGAAGACGCAATACCTGAGAGCATCATCCTCGCTTCCTAAAAATAAGATGCAATTACTTGAAATATGATCTGATAACAACATAACCAACTTCACATTATCCACCTTCATTAAAAGATAATAAACATTACATCATTGTTTAACATTGATTTAAAAATTGCAACTTATAAAACTTTTATTTTATTATTTCTTGGCATTTAGGCAAAGAACAAATTTTAGCACCGTCTTGTAATATTAGATCTTTATCTATCGACGAATGTATTGCTTATAAATAAGAACATATTGAACAAATATTTCTTATACATAAGAAAATGTTGCTTATAGGTTAGAAAATCTTGCTTATTGGTAAGAAAATATTGCTTATGGGTAAGACAATATTGCTTATAAGTAAGAAAATATTGCTTATAAGTAAGAAAATATTGCTTATAAATAAGAAAATATTGCTTATAAATCAGAAAATATTGCTTATAAATAAGAAAATATTGCTTATAAGTAAGAAAATATTTCTTATAAGCAAGAAAATATTGCTTTTTTATAAGAAAATATTGTTTATTGCTAAGGAAATATTGCTTATAAATAAGAACATATTGCTTATAGGTAAGAAAATATTGCTTAATGATAAGAAAATATTGCTTATAAATGAGAAAATATTGCTTATAAACAAGGGGATATTGCATATAGATAAGCAGATATTGCGTTTAGACAAGAAAATATTGATTATAGATGAGAAAAATGGTTATAAATAAGAAAATATTGCTTATCAAGTTGTCAATGCAAAAAACTACAACTATAATTTACATATAATTAATTGGCCAGAAACTTTTTATAAAATAAATATGGAAATTCAATACATCATATCAGTATATTATATTATATCATATCAGCATATCAAAAATGATACACCTAAATAATTCTATAGAATAATAGACCAAAACCTCCCTCGGATAATAAATTAAGCAAAATAATAAATAGAAACTCTGTAAAATTATCTTTCTCAAAGTCCAGAAACTTAACTAACACTATAATCAGCTCCAACAATAGAAAAATCAGCAAAATAAGGAACACTAACGAATTAGCATCAACCGAAGCAGAAAATGTAATGTAATTGCAGAATAGCTGGGAATTGTCCGTTGGATGGGAAATGTCTAAGCTCGGAAATAGTGTATAAATGCGAGATAAACACCGACAACACTAAGAAGATTTATGGTAGCCACGGGAACTGGGGGCCACGGGAACTGGGGGCCACGGGAACTGGGGGCCACGGGAACTGGGGGCCACGGGAACTGGGGGCCACGGGAACTGTGTTTAAGGACAGATATAGAAACCACGTAGTATCATTTAAAAAGGAACCTGAGGTAGAAACTAATAGGGATGGCGTAAACGATAGCAGTGGGGTACAAAAATCAGCATTAAAAATAAAACAAAAAGAGGAATACAACTGCATTAGGTGATTGGGTCAGGGAACTTAACAGAAATAATGTAGATTTTGAATTAAACTGGTCAGTAGTGGACAGGGGGGGGAAGTGCAGCCCCGGGAAATCAAAAAGGTGCAATCTATGTTTATTGGAAGCCTTCTACCTACTGAATTCCAAAGAGGAAATTTTGAATAAAAGACTAGATGCCATACAGGGATGTCTTCACAGGAATAGATATCTGCTATCACGCCTTAAATGTAACTTAGGTATAACTTTTTACAACAATAAGGATCATCGGATGGTAGGATTAATTTTAATGTGGAGTTAAATAGCCATAAATGTTATAATCTGAATGAAGGATCCAAATCTAACATGCGAATATAGTTTCTATTATTCCAAACCGGGTAAGAAATATAAATAAAGTATAAAGCTCATCTAAGAATGGACTTTTTCTATAACGGTGGTTATTTTTGTATTCAGTTGTAGCAGTATTGATGGTGAAATAAGCGATATCTTCTTCAAATCAATAAAACAACTTAACAATAAACTAGTTATTATTGAAAATTAAATTAGCAATTTGGGGGCTGAAAATTAATTTAATTGATTTTGTCATCTGATATCTTAAGTTGGTAGAATCCATACTGATTTACTTATTAACTTACTTTACTCCTTGTTCTAAATGTTTTACCCATAAATGCAGGAGTAGACATCTTCTCATCGGAGTGAAACACATTTGTAGCTATTGGGTGGTTTTGCTGTCAGAATATTAATTAGAGGATATACACTAATTTATTTAGATACCCAAGAACACAACACAAGAATTATAAGACATAATCAGTATAAGTAATTAATAACAATGTGGGTTAAACCCATGGGTAAAAACCAATATTTTAAGATTAAAAACATAATTTATATCCTTAATTTGTTAAATAAGCCATCGTAGTACGCCTTGGATCTGTCTTAATAAATTTATCATTTAATCATAGACGCCTTCTAGTAATCAATAGACCGAAAACATCAAACTAAAAAGGAAATAAAATCGATCCATTTTCCAACAGAATTTACTAGTAGCAATTAACAACATACGTGGATTATCTCCCTTCATAATTGTCTTGTTCTATCTCTGAATACCCTTTATGTAAAATTTCAAATGTTTAGACCAGAAATTGTCTGAGTAATTTGGTAGAGACCGCAGAGGTAATTTTTAAAAAACTTTTCCCCCTTTTATGACCCCTTAACATTTATTGTTTGGGGCTCAAATCAATTATTGTTAGATCCATGTCCAAGAAACCTATATCTAAAATTTCAATTGTTTACACCCAAAATTATCGGAGAAGTTTGGTAGAGCTCTCAAAGATCAAGTCGTTAAACTTTGACCTCTTATCAGCCAAATTTCTGTCCGAAAACTGATTACAAAGATTTTCCCAAATCTCAGTACCCTGTATATCAGATTTCGCGTCTGTAGACTGAAAATTGACAAGGTTATTGCGTAGGGAAATGTACACACAGAGACACACAGGCAGACAGATGCACAGAAACGTTAACTTTTATGGATATATAGACTAGCATTTCAGCCCGGGTGTTTGGAGGTGTATGTTGAGCAAAAAAAAGCGGTCATTTTTTAAAAACTTTTACTTTGTTTAGACCCAAAATTGTCGGAGGAGTTTTGCAGAGTTCTCAAATGTCCAAACGTTGAACTTTGACTGGTTAACGGCCAAATTTCTAGCCGATAACGATTACTAAGATTTTCCCAACTCTCAGTACCCTGTATATCAAAATTCGAGTCTGTAAATTGAAAATTGGCAGAGTTAGGTCGTATAAAAATGTACACACACATACACAGACACGTTCACTTTTATAGATTAAACAAAACTATATGCGTATACATAAATATATGTGGAAACAATTTTCTGTTTACTGTAAACTTTTTTACGCAAATATTATACAAGTATAAATCATGTAGAATATCTACATTAATATAATTACACGTAATAATTAACTAAAGATGATTATCCCATTAAAAAACCGAAGCAACTACTAGGGAATTAATTAAAATGAATGTTTAAAAGAATATGTAAATTAGCAAGATCTTTTGCTAGTGAATGCAATTCCATAAACCATATATAAGATAATTGTATTTTCTTTTTAAATCAATAGAAAAAAAGTTTTTTTTTAATAAGAATATTAATACACACAAAAGAAAAACAAATTTATAGGAGTATAAATACATAAGAATCGATATAAAAGTGACTCTATAATAATATATAAGAAATCTGCATGAATTAAAATATCACATTTAAGCGTATTTTACGACAGGGCTACGCCGTGCGTTCCTGCTAGCTTGGATAAATAGTTTTGCAGTTTTAACAAAAGAGCTACAATATTTTTAAGGGGTCTCTATCTACGCTGAACATCCACAGAATTCCAACATGAATATATTGCATATACAAAAGTCAACCGTGGAATTTCCACATGACCCGCTAGTTACTGCAAACTTTAAATTGTAACAGCAGGTATTAAAGCATAAATACATTTTTGAATTGATGACATCACAAAGCTGTCACTACAGACATCATCCGATGCAGTTTTGATGAGAATGTAACCAGACAATCTGCACTTTTGTAAACGAGGTTTTCTGTTTCGGGTTGCTGTGAGAAAGTACCAAGTTACCCCCTTTTGGAGCGTGTGTTTATTTATTTACTTGTTTTTTGTCGGGGGGCGGGGGTTGCATGAAGAAAAAGAAAAGGCCATTATGTGATAATGAACATTTGTATAGGAATTCCTGGATTCCGTAATACCATTTAGTAAATGATCAGAAACAGGGCGCAAGATGCAATTGTTATAATAAACGTTAATTGATGAAAAGAATAAATAGCGAAAACATTAAAAACAAATAGACAACAACAATAAAGATAAAAGTGCTAGAAAGAAGAAAACTTTGCCGGAAGTGATGACCGTTTCACGCCATTACTGTGTGATTACGTCATTCATTAATCAGAAATGGCGCTATTAAATCCATTAATTGAAAATTCCTGATTGAGCGGTGGTGCAATAAGAAGGGTTTTCCGTAGATGACAGGAGGCACTTATGGTCTTTAAAATAATATTCATAGTTTATTCCTGCTTTTTTTTAATTAATGATTATTAATTTGTACATCTGTCTGCCTGATTAGTTGATTAGTTATTGGGTTGTCCCGCGTGACCAACAATCGATGTGCCATTTTTTCCAAAATCGCTGTGCATATGTTTTGTGAAAGATTGGATTTTAGACCAATTTGTTTTGTAGAAAGATATAGTCTTAATATTTAATGATATCTGTTTAAAGACGAAACTATACTTCCACACATTTTCGATCGCAATTAAGAATAACAATGTGGTATCTAACTGCCCGAAATCAAAACTAATGTATTACTATAATGAATCGTACTATTATAGTAATAACGATTTGGTTCCTATCTCTCTGAAGCACAAACAACTATTTTGTCATTAATAGATTGGTTGGTTGGTTGTTTTTGTTTTACGGCATATCAACCCTTTTCAGATTATTTAATGCCGAATCCAAAGATTTTTAAGAATATTTTTAATAGAAGATATTTGTTGTTTTCAAGTCGGTTTCTATTTAACCCATAGTTGAGACCTTAACAGGTACTACCATTCCGGGTCAGAGTGGACCTGGAAGCAATGGCAATTAAATGGTGGATCCACACTCCCCAAAGCCCGCAAGCTGGGGCCTCATCACTGGATACAATTTAAGGTCATATCCAGGATCGTCATTAATAGAGATTTGGCATCTATATAACTGAAGCAGAAAGCGTATTATTATTTCTATCGAACTTTATTTAAATATAGTTTCAATATTCGCCAATACAATATTTAAATACTAATTTCTCTGTACTCTCCTTTTTTCAGACTAATCTAATATTTTCAATGTTTAATTTGGGGTTAAATTTAGTCTCCCTTCTTTTCGAATGATACTATTATCCCTTCCTATATTAAAGTTCTCTTGAGAGAAAAGTCTTGTGAACGACGTTATGTCTTCCTATACTTCCAGGCATTGCTATCTCTGTAGGTTGATCGTACAATTTCTGTTGTGTTATCATAAAACAGTCATTGCCTCTTCATTTGCTGAGAATGTAGTTGATGTTTGTTCCATGTGATACCATTCTACGAGGAATCATCTCTTCATTTAAGAAGTGTGGGATGCGTTCTGTAATAAAAATTAGCATATTCCTTTCATTGCTTTGACTCTCGAGTATATATACGACGCAGTTAGACACAATTAATCAACCCAGAACCAGGTCACTTTATATGAAAGCATATAAGATATCAAGGGATACACACTCGAGAGTCAAAACAATGACAAGAATATGCTGTTGTCCTAGCCCTAAGAATAACACCACCCTCCCAAGTATCCTTCAGTTTTTTTTCTGAAAGGGCAGTATAGAAAATATATGAATAGTATCAGTATTTTATAGTCATATAGCTTGTATGTTACACACACAAACATACACAGACATAAGCATACACACATTCACACACATATACACATTAATTATACTGTTTATTTTTATCGCTTATGAATTTAGATTTTGTTATTGGTGTTTTTTTCAAGCGATACATATGGTTAATATTGAGCTTCGAGACGGGGCCAATATTAACCATATGTATCGCCTGAAAAAACAATAATAACAAAATCTAAATTTATAAACGATAAAAATAAACAGTAAAATTCATCTAAGGTTTGTGGCCTAACGGTTAAGGCACCGAACTGTGGTAAACATGATTTGAGGTTCGATCCCTAGAAACAGTTGAACTACGCTGACGAGAGGTAACGACCTCGAAACACGCGTGTACGTAGATTACTGTTTTAAAATAATAAATAAATAAAAATGTTATATACATCCAAACAAATTAAAAGGGCGACTTTCTAAGTAAATAAAAAAATGTATATATATATATATATATATATATATATATATATATATATATATATATATATATATATATATATATATATTTATAAGCTGTACCCGGCCACGCGTTGCTGTGGCTCAGTTTGTTAAAGTGGAACACATTCCACAAGAAAAATTGCATTTTGTTCGTTTATTTTCTTTTATTATTTTTTGCAATTTTTTAATCAATAAAAGGTAATCCCCCCCCCAAAAAAAAAAGATTAATTTTTTACCATAAATTGTTGGGTGAAAGTTTTTTTTCAGGAAAACTTGCACTTTTTTTAAAAAAGAAATTTGGCAGTAAACATTTCTCTTTTAAAACGGAATTTTTATTATAAAAAGAACAGATGAAAGCTTTACATGAACACTGTAAATAGTTATGTGAATGTAGAGAAAAGTTTGATTATTTTTCATGAGAATGTACAGATTATTTTTTAACAGATGTTCAGAAAATAAACAGAAAATACTTCCATCATTAATTATGTAGAAAAATAAATAAAATGTTGATTTAGTGTTTCAACATTATGCTTATAAATTATAAATTACAATAAAACTTGCTGAGTATGCGCTGTTTTACGGTTGTTGTGAAAATGGAACGGAAACTTAAATTTCACTCTTTTTTAATCTTTCTTAATTTTTAATTGTGCCCCCAAACGAATATAATCAAGACAGTAACATTCAACAATTGTACTTTATGTATATAAAACACAAAATATTAAAAAAAAAAACTTAATAACGAAAGGGAAATAATTCCATTTTTAAACGAAAAAGTCAGTTTGGTATATTTTTTGTTACTTTTTACATAAGTCCAGCTTACCATTCACATTGGAAATGTCGCCATTTATAGATTGTCGGGTACGTTTACAACGAATAAACACTCCAATATAGTAGATGTATCAGAATTTTTGTAGGAATTTTTGACATCCATATCACGAAACTGCGAATAAAATATAAAAAAAAACTCGGAATTTCTTTTTTAAAAGTGGGTTGTTTATTTTCTTTATGGATTATACTTTCAAAATAAACTATTAAAGTTATTTTAAAAGTAATATAAATGTTTTTTTTAGTAAAAAAAAACAGTAATGAATGTTACGAACTCAATATTTGTCAATTTTTAAACTTTATAAATCTATCAAAATTTTTCTATTGATTCTATTTTTACGATATTTTCAAGATCAATGTGAAATTTTATGCTCTTTCCTATAAACCTAATATAATATTAAAGACAAACGTTTTTACATGCACGCCTCCCCTATTTTCAAGTGTCTATTAAAAAGTAAACAATTAATTTACACACCAAAGTTTTATATATCACAAATTGAAGAGAAAAGGTCAATAAATAATATATTCCAAATTAAAACAAAAAAGTAGTGTTTTTTTTAGAAATTTACCCGTAAAGTTCGAAGTTTTTTTTTAAAACCACGTTGTTTTTTCTTTTTTTTATTTTAATGAAACGTGGGTCCTAGCCCCTTTAGTTGAAAAAAATTAGGGCTTGAATTACATTTTTCGAGTAGTTATAAGCTTGGAAAGACAGGGGGTAGAATAATTCACGCCTCCCATTTGGAACTGTCTATTAACAAGTAAATAATTAGTTTACTCACCAAAGTGTTATATATTAGAAATTGAAGAGAAAAGGGCAATAAATAATATATCCAAATTTAAAACAAAAAAATAGTGTTTTTAGAAATTTACCTGTAAAGTCCGAAGTTTTAAACCTTTTAAAAATAACACGTTGTTTGTTTTTTGTTTTTTTTTGTTTCTTAATGAAACCTTGGTCCTTGCTCCTTTAATTGAAAAAAAATAGAGCTTGGGTTCCATTTTTCGAGGAGTTATAAGCTCGAAAAGACGGGGTGGAATTATTCACTATTTTTCACGAAATTTCTGATACACCTACCAATCTACCCATGTTAGAACAGCTTTCGGAATAGACACCCCGAACATTGCCAGCAGACCCTAAAAGCTAAAAGTAAACGTGTCGAATGTGAACGATGAGTTGGACGTAATGTTAAAATGTACCGAATCTAAAAGGGAACGAAATTCAAATTTCACATGGTTACATTATCAATAATCATGTAATTAAACCC
>NC_136518.1:19907803-19977803 GCF_053919585.1 Euprymna scolopes
CTAAGTGAAATTTGTCTAGATGGTTGGACGTTTACTCTACATTTCAGACAATACTAAGAATGGAATTTAAACATTTTTAAGATATTTACTTTTTAATACACACTTTGTTGTCAGTACGAGAGCATACTACCGCCATTAATTAAATAAAAACAAGTGAAGCATACATGTCCCTCCCCGTGAGTGCACATGGAACGAGGCATAAAAATGATTAAGTTCAGCATTTGCCCCCCCCCATTTGACTGCAAATGTCCCTAGGGGACGTAAAATCCTGGTGCAAATGAACAAACGGTGCAGTTTTAACACATGCAAAAAAAAAAAAAAAAAGAAATGACTAAATCCATCACGCCCACCCCCTTTTTAACCCCCAAATCCTCAAGACCTTTACATATTTTATTTGTCTACCTTTTCTAAAAGATAGCATTACGAATAACCAGATTTTCTTTTGCGGATCTGCTGTTAGTTTTCATGTTTTGCATGCATATAAAATATTAACAACACTAACACAAGCAGTAGCTTCAACATAACATATTGGTTTTACATTCACCATTGCCAGAATTTCGATCTTTTACCACAGAGCATTGTAGATGTAAATTAAAAATTAAATGTCGTGTGAAAAAATATTGTTGCTCAACTCCCCACTTAAGAGGCCCACTATAAATATACTCCCTAAGCAAAGTAGCATCTATCTAATATACAAAATTCCTCTCTCATAAGGCTGACAACTATATTATAAAACCGAATTCAATTTTCTCATTGTTTATACGGTCCCGGGCAATGCCAGGTAGCCCCGCTAGTATATTTATAAAGGTGACACTCTTTTCTCCCCTTTTCACATAGATATAAAACGCATACTTGTTCTATTCAAATATAATTAAAACGAATTTCTTAATATAGTTTTTCATAAATATACGAGAGACTACATATAATTTACTAATTTACATATTCCTTTCAAAACAAGCGTTAAGTAATTAATTACTGATTTTTGGCACATAGCACTCTATCAATTTCGTTTTTCATTAGTAGAAAATGCTGATACACCTGTCTACGTGCACAAATTGACATTCAAATGTTGAATAATATTTGAACGTGGTCCTAAGACTAAGGATTTGTATGGTTTTGCTTCGATTTTAGCTAATGGCATCTAATATATATATATATATATATATATATATATATATATATATATATATATATATATATATATATATATATATATATAACTACTTCATTTATTCACATAAATTTAATATACGAAAGTATAGATTTATGCGTAAACTTTAAGTATTTACTTCAAAAGTGCTCAATACGTAGGTAGAGCTAGTTAGTAATTTATAAACGTTTTTTTTTTCTCAAACGAGCAGACCCCCAGCCATTCCCGGTCGTAAAATACGCATAACTATATTTTAACTCATGAAGATTACCATATATATTTTATAAATTACTATATATATATATATATATATATATATATATATATATATATATATATATATATATAACTGTACAGAAGGTCAGAAAAACATTGGTACCGCCGGTTTCAAGCCTAACATAACGGGGGCCAGTTAATGGTAAATAATGTTAAGCTCTCGTATATTCATATTGTTTTCTCTGATAAACCATATGGTTGACGAGAGCCTGATAGTATTTATCATTAACTGGCCCCCTTATGTTATCTTGAAACCGACGGTAAAAATGTTTTTCTGACCTTCTGTACATTTTTAAATAAATAAATATTAAGCTCTTGTATTGATTTTTTTTTATTTGTTTGTAATCGAGCACTTGATAGAATTCTTTCCGAAAACATTAAACACTGAACACACACACGCACACATACCCACACATACACACATATACATATATATATATACATATATATATATATATATATATATATACTTATGACATCATTAATATATAATTTGTACACTATTATAATCAATAGAGAATTTTTCCATATTAAAAAAAATTGGTAATCTTCATGAGTTAAAATATAGTTATGCGTATTTTACGACCGGGAATGGCTGGGGGTCTGCTCGTTTGAGAAAAAAAAAACGTTTTGTATTCTTTAATATGAGAGTTAAAAATGAGGATAAAAGAAATGGAAACCAAGGGAGAGTTTGAGAACACATAAGAAGGCGTGCGTGAGAAAGATAGTACTTACATTACAGGAGATAGTGGTTTTACATCTTCACAATGTTCCCACACGCTCATAAACATATGAGGAACCTTTAATATGTTTCCAGACTCTTTTGTACATTAATTTAAAATTGTCGTAAGTTCTTGAAAATTCAGCATCTTATTACTATACATCATATGAGATGACTGACCAATTTTTATGATTTCGCGTTCAAATGACCAGTTACACCAGGGATTTTTTTTATTCAATCTTCACCCCAAAAAAGGCAAGTGCCATTTTGAAGTATGGGGCTACTATCAGGGACAATTTGCGGGGGTATTATGAAGGGAGATGAGTAGAAAGATGTTTGTTCACATCACACTTGAACTTCTGCATAGCAGTATAGTTGGGAAAGCAGTATCCCGGAAGGGACTTCCAAAAACTTGCAGTTCTGGGGAAGAAACCATTGGAGTAAAAGGCTTTCTTACACTTAGGAATCTTAGTTGCTTGTCGGGTTTGCCGTAGGTAGTCACGTCGAGGAGGTACAAGTGCTTGCAGTTCGTCAGAGCAGCCAACACTGGCTGGATTGTCACAACTGGTGAATTTTAAAAATGCAATCTGAACGTAAGGACTCTTTAGAAAAACGATATGCAATAGCATTCTGTTTTGGGCTATTTTGCATGAATAGAGCATCAGTTTTTGGGTTTTATAAGAGATCTAAGAAAGGAACGGAGTCTGTGAGGAGAAAAGAAGACATTAATTGGCCAAATAAAGAACTTCAGGATTAAGTACCGCCATGTGTCTATAGAGATAACAAGTGCACTGTGTGGAAACTGTTCACACAATGTCAGTGTTAGAACTATACACAGAATTATTCGCAAGGATCTGTAGATACGAACTATTTGCGCGAATAAACTGTCCACAACTCCATACTTGTCACAGAATATTTCGCCAAGATGAGTATCAAGACAGTTTCCCGCCTCCCTATAGTCTAGATCTTCCTTCCTGTGATTTTGGGTATTTCCTAAGCTCAAGGAAAACCTTGTATAGGCTGTCGTTATGAGACAATTAAGAAGATGGAAGAGACTCTACCGAGCGTCCTTAACACGTTCACACAAGATTATTGTCATGGCGCCTTCCAAAAGGGATTGGAACGGTGCAACAACGCATTGCAGCTGAAGGAGATTACTTATAAGGAGACTACAGTTGCATGTGTGTCCTCTCAATAATGATAGACATACGCAAAATGTCTGGAAGCATATTGAAGGCACTTCGTATGTAACGAACGACTCGTTTACACACAAGACAAGAAAATAAATCGTGACTCTTTTCTTTCGGATGAGCAACAGACATATATTTACGGGTACCTTCTTAAATAACGACCTTTCCTTTGTTTAAACCAATCGCTCTCAACTCATATGTATAACAGGACTATCTGTCTCCTCTCTCTAACGTGATCAGCGGTTAGCTCACACGTTTTTTTTTGATAATCTTATTACTTTGTCTTTGCCGAATGGCAACTTGCACACGGCTCGGTCATTTGCATGAAGCTGACATACACGTATCTGCGCTCTTTTTACACATGTTGTACTGGAATCAGCTAAAGAGAAAGCGAATGCTAATGAATTTTATAAGCAAAAGATAAAGGAGAGTTATTTAAATGAAATATTTTGAATTATTCCTTCGTACCTTACTTTTCTTTGTATAGCTTTGTGTCCGTTCAGTGTTTTTTTGGAAAAATAATCGCCCGATCTGGCTGTAATTCTTTATGAGTCCTTGTCATGATGAGGTGCAAGCAACTAAGTATTATTGTCTCCGCTTGGTGCAGAAACAGAAATAAATAAAGATGATTACAAGTTAATGCCACAATGAGCACAAATTTAATCATATTACACCTGGAATTTAACATAAAACTCTTGTTTCAAGTAAACGAGTTATACAAGAATTAGTAGTTATCTTATTCTCACAAATATATATATATATGTATGGAAATTATAAATGCTTTTTGGTAAATATTTTAAAAAATCCAAAAAATATATTTTGATAAATTTAGATAAGAATTTTTTTAATGAATTTCTTCACAACTGTTGCAATTTTTGCAAATATTTTAAAATCACAAAACTTTACATTTATTTGCAAATCTTACAAATAAATTCACAAATATTTGAAACAAAAAGTGTTCAGAAATATTCACATGTTTCAAATAATTTTTGAAATATTTATAAACGCTTGAATATTTTTTTTATTAAACTAAGAAATATCGAAATAGCTCTGTAAATATTCTACAATAAATACAACTGTTTTTTTTTATTGAAAGTTGATAAATAATTTCATAAATATTTCGAAATTCCATACCACGCTTAAAAATATTTTCATAAATGTTTGAAAAAAACGCACAACATTATTTCTGAAGATTTTATAAATATTTGAAAATCTCCTCCTCCTCCTCCTCCTCCTCCTCCTCCTCCTACTACTACTACTACTACTACTACTACTACTACTACTAATAATAATAATAATAATAATAATACTAAAAATAATACTGATGATGATGATAATAATAATAATAATAATAATAATAATAAGTCTTCGCTACCAACGAGAAATCAATGGTAAACAGCTGTTGCGATGAAGTAAACTAATTTACATAATCAATCGGAAGACGTGGTGAGTATTTGAAATCTTGGGAGACATATTTTCACTCAGTTTCGAGTGAGCAGAACAGGATGTTCTAAAAGAGAATCATCAGACGTAAACCTGTGTAAAAACTCCTAGTGAGTGGATAATTATGATAATTATAATGATAACAATAATAATAATAATCACCATTGTCATCATTATTTTTATTATTATTATTGGTATTATAATCATTACCATCAGTATTATTATCATTATTTTTAATTTTATTGTTATTTTTATGAATGTTGTTGTTATTATTATTATTATTATTATTATTATTATTATTATTATTATTATTATTATCATCATTGTTGTTGTTGTTGTTGTTGTTGTTGTTACTCACTAGGAGTTTTACCACGGATCATCATCAAATATCTCTTTTTTTAGTGCAAGCTGTAGTATATCCTAGAAGTAGGATACACCACCGGGTTTCCCGTTCTCTCAACCTTTTTCGATAACCATTGCAAATCAATTTATGTTGTTGCAACAACCGTTTAGAATGTATTACTTGTTAAGAACGACCATACATTTTTATTGGGATTTGGGTATCAAGAAGCTTTCCTATGGTAACAGCTGTCTTTACAATCATTCACTGAAGATCTGGTTATTGGTTTCTCTTCTTAGTCTTTCCATCTATCTTTACTTTCGTTAACAATTTGGTGTGGTTTCAGTGAATGCGGGCACCTTTAAATATTCCAAGTTATACAGTTTCATTATTACTATTATTTTACTATTATTATTACTACGATTATTATTATTTTTTATTAGCATTATATATATATATATATATATATATATATATAATATAAAAATAAAAATAAAAAATATAACACGGAAATTACATAATTGTCGATGCAATAATTTATTTCAACCTTATGGTATTTTCAAGCATCTAAACCAGACAATTACATTTTTGATACTCAAAATACTTTTGTATCAAAAATGTAATTGTCTGGTTTAGATGCTTGAAAATACCATAAGGTTGAAATAAATTATTGCATCGACAATTATGTAATTTCCGTGTTATATTTTTTTATCTTATTGCTCTGTTTACCACATTGAGCTCTCATACCCGGATTTCCTCTGGAATTATTCCATTATAACACTATATATATATATATATATATATATATATATATATATATATATATATATATATATATATACATTACTTCAGTTCCTTCAGCTACAGAATACTTGATAAAATAATGAGGTTCCATCAGCTAAAATCGAAACCCGATCCATAACTTATAAAGAATTTAAGATAAAATTATTTTAACAAAAAAAGCTGATTGAAGAGTCATAAGCTATAAACAAAACCGAAGCGAAAACTTCCGAGGAATTCTGGGTAACATTATTTATACAAAAAAAAATAAATGACGTTAGTGCCATCAGCTATAACGAAACCGATACCAAAACTTATGAAGAATTCTTAGTAAATTTATTTATTTCATGAAATAGAACATGATAATTAAACAACCTGAATGTAAGCGTACATAAAAAATGGCACACACACTATTAATACATATATAATATTGACACAAAAACTCCCCATGGTGTTATCGATAGGATAGTTTATTAGTACAAAATCTTATTTAAACCCAGTGCAAAAAGAATATTTTTCCTGGTTGCTCAAATTTCAAATTAAACACATGAAATCGAAAGAAATATGAGTTAACGATTCGAAAATGTGCTTTCAAAGAAGTAAACATGTGTTTTTAAGCGGATTATCTCGTTCAGACTTTCAGAACAAAAGGATGAAAAGTTTGTATTCAGTATTTAATGAAATATGCATAAAAGGCTTGGCAGACAACATAATCCAACACGATAATGGGTCATGTGTATTACACACGCACACACAAATGTATATATATATATATATATATATATATATATATATATATGCATATCTATATACATATATATATATGCATATGTATATACATATATATATATGTACATATATATGTATATATATGTATATATATACATACATATATATATATATATACATATATATACATATACAGGGTGTCCGTAAAGTTACTATACAGTGATTTCCGTGGGCTTCTGCCATATGCCTCAGCAACTGTAGCAAAATTTTGTTCAGTGCACACACTTGGCCGACCACAACGCGGAGTATTGGCAACCGAGCCAGTATCATCAAATTTGTCTCGAAGTTTATAAATAGCCAAATGTGTTGGAGGATCTGTATTAAAATAATGATTCTAATCACGAATTACATCCTGTGCGTTTTCTGTTTTCCAATATCGCTTCAAAAGAAATTTGCGCTCTTCCAAAGTTAGCTTGCGTGGCATGCTTGATTAAATACACCTGTAAAAAAAAAATAAATATTAACTATTAATACAAATATAATACAATAAAACAATAAGACTGTATTATAACTTTACGGACACACTGTATATATATATATATATATATATATATATATATATATATATATATATATATATACACACAAACACACACACACACACACACATATATATATATATATATATATCATGATAAAGGTTTAGCTTCGCTGGTCTGGTCATGTAGTTCGCATTCCAGACTACAGAATACCCACGAAACTTCTGTTTGCTGAGGTTCAACATGGATAGCCCCCCCCCCATGGCGTCCAGAGAAAACGATTTAAAGACCCTCTGAAGGCATCACTGAAAGCCTGCAAAGTAGATCCGTCATGATGGGAGCAGGCAGCTTTAGATAGAGCCAAGTGGCGAGTAGCTGTTCGTGATGGTGCCTCCAAATATGAAAGTTACCAAAATGTTGCTGAAGAGAAGCACAGAAAGGACAAGAAAGAACAATATTTTGAAGCCCTCGACATCTGATTCCCTGGTCCCACTGTAATAGGACTTTTTAAGCAAAATTGGGCTTATAAGCAATGTCCGTACTAACCGATGATGACTCCCCCCATCCTATCCTACAGGATCGTTTCGACGGACAAACACACGCACCCAAACATATACATATATGCGTATGTATATATATATATATATATATATATATATATATATATATATATATATATATTTTTTAAATGGGTTAAGAAATTCCAACGCAAGAAAGATGTATATTCAAATAACAATGTGTATTTTTTAACATTATTTTGTTATTCCGTGTCTTGGTTTGTCATTGTGAATTATGTTTGGATCATTGTAATAATGTTTTTAAGTCATTGAAATCGTTATTACGCGCGTTTCAGACGTTCTGTGATGCGTCCTCGTCAGAAATTATTTTCAAATGTGTTGGAGATGTAAAAATGGCGATTTTCGTAGTTAATTTTAAGTTTTTCCAAGGTGTGGAGGCTTGTAAGTGTTTATTATTCATTGGCATGCTCAATTTTTATTACTCTTTTATTGCTCTTTCATTGAGCTTGTCGAGGGAGACCACTGACCTGGCTATCACTTTCTGCTAATGTTTTTTTCTTTTCCTTTCGGGTGGGGTAGGGTCGGTGTGTGTGTATGTGTGTGTATGTGTGTATGTGTGTTTGTGTGTGTGTGCGCGTGTGTGTGCGTGTGTGTGTTTGCTTTTGTTGGTTTGGGAATGTGTATATTTTTTTATAGTATTTTGGGGTTATTTGCTTCCTTAGGGAGGAGACTGTTGTCCGAGGTGAGGTCGTTACTAATGTGTAAATGTGGGGAGGGGGACTAGCTCTTCTGAAATAAGGGTAGGTGTGCTTTCATTCTATTTTGATTTTTTTTTTTTTGGATTCTTGGATTTTAGTATTGTGATTTTTCGTTTTAGTCTTTTCGGGTATTCCTTATATTATGTTTGTTTAGAAAGAGGGGTGTATTTAAAATATGTATAGGGGAATTTTTAATGTTTCTGTTTATTTGTCTCCCCATCTGGGTATGGCCAGAACCAGGATCGGTTCCTAGTGTGGGGAATATTTTGGAGGGGGTATAGGTATGGGAGGGGGATGATAGAAGGGAGGATAGTTGTTTCAGTCATGAGGGGGTTCTCCTCCACTGACTGAGGAGGGAGCGAGGTGTTGGAACAGATATTGTACTATGGTTCTAGGTGTTTCCTAGTGTTGTTGGTTTCGAGATTAAATAGGGTTGGTATTGTTCTGTGTGTTTTATTAGAGATAGGGGTGTTATGTATGTGTGTGGTTGTATGCGCGAACGTGTGTGTGTTTTAATGTGTCGGTTCTGATTTATGTGTGGGTGTGTATATGTGTATGTGTATGGATGTGCATGCGAGTGTACCTTGCATTTCATGTTTTTTGTGTGATGATATTAGGCTCGGTTTAGTTCAGGAGTGAATCTGGTGATGAAGTTTTTTTTCCTGTGTAAGTAAATAAAAATAATTGTCTGTTTAGATGATTGGCATTATTTTGAAGCTGTTTCCACTGCATGTGTGTACATGTTTTGAAACATAGAGGTGTCTGTTATCTGCAATTTTGATGTTGCTCTTATGTAAGATCACTCTATTGCTGAAATTTTTGGTGGCGCCTATGTAGATTTTGTTGCATGTTGTGCATCTTAGTTCATATACTACATTTCTGGAGGTGCAATTTAGATCCTTTTTTATTTTGAATGTTTGTGCTGGGTTTTTGAATGTGTATGTGTTACCTTCTATTATTATGTCACATACTCCACATCGCGGTTTGTTGCATTTTGTAACTCCATTTGTCGTATGTGGGGCGAGTTCTGGCCATACCCACATCGGGAGACAAATAAATAGAAACATTAAAAAATCCCCTATACATATTTTTAAAGATCCCCTATACATATCTTAAATTGTGGCTGGATGGCAAATATAGGTTAAATCGTTGGTAATAAAATCAGTATCACAATTAAGATATGCATTATAAACTTATTCTTTTAATAGGTTATCCTAGATTTAATTGAGTTTTTTGTGTAATTAATAAATAAATCATAAATGTATATAAGGAATTTTTCCAAACTTAGAACTTTGCAAAAAAGAAAGTATTGAGTTACCTCCCTTTCAACGTTATTAATACATAACGGGAATTTTGTTACTTATAATTCAGCAAAACATTTAAAATTTCGAACGTACAGAGTTAACTCTCGTTCAACGTCTAAAATATCCTGTAATCATAAATCTTAAGTGCATTATTGTGTACACATGGTATATTTATATGTATATATAAAAAAGAAAAAAAAAGAAGGAGAACGGCCACATAAAACCACTAACCTAGCTCTAAAACAGATCCTTTGTTTGATAAAATGCACGCCTATTGGCTGATAGGAAGGGGCGCGGTGGATACTAGAAAGCTGATTGGCCAACTAGTAACCCTCAACATGTATAAAAACAAGAAGCAACGACAGAATTCGCGCATAAGCCTGACGAATCCTATAGTTGGATGAAACGCAGAATATTCAGTGTAGCTTAATCGCCATATATATTTTATAAATTACTATATATATATATATATATATATATATATATATATATATATATATATATATATATATATATATATATTCCAGAAACCTTTGTCCTCGATCGAGGGGAGACTAAAACTTGCTGCTATGGTTTTAAATAATCTGAAATAACAGCAAGGGGAGACTTGATTCTAAATATTTTTTATAGGTTATATCTCTCTAGCTTACGATTATGAATATCTCCAGTATCAAATAATCCTTAGACACTGTGAAATTTAGTTTATGTATGAAGACAAAAGATGAGGAATATAACTTATGAAAAATATTTGGAATCAAGTTTCCCCTTGCTATAATTTCAGATCATTTTGAAAACATAGCACCAAGTTTTAGTCTTCCCTTAATCAAGGCCAGAAGTTTTGGGGAAATATCAGATATTTTTAATTCATATGCTAAACGAGGAAAACAAATGACTATATGTTAGGTATTTTTTTACTGTAAAAAGGGGCCAACCGTAGGCTCTGGATTATGGATAATCCCACTTAATGAGAAACCTTAATGGCAAATGTCTCAAAGCTCACAACACAATCCAAGTAATAACCATTACAACGGGCGTTAATTTTTTTCAATTCTGATGAACAGTCACTAAGATTTTAAACTTCTAAAATTTCCAAATAAGTTGGAAATATTTTAATTTAATAGAATTTCTTGCGGTTAACGGTTGCCGAATGGATTATCTTCTTGTTATTTATGCCAGGGATTGCTTCTATTGCCGGGTTCGAATCTCTCAACTGGTGTTAATCGTGACACCATGCGCTGATGAATCCCGAAATGATTAAACACTAGTGTATGTAGGTATTTATTAATTATTTTTTATAGTAAATAATTATGATACTCGTTTCTAATCGATGAGCACTTTCAGTTGAATTAAGGTCAATCGATTTAGCGCTTATGAGCAGATAACTCTGACAGGCGTTAAAAAGTATATAAAAATATTTTTTTTAATTCAATAGCATTTCTTACCGTAAGCGGTAGTCGAATGGATTAGGTCCTGGCTAATGAAGCCAGAAATGGATTCTGTTGCCGGGTTCGAATCTATCGACTGGTGTTAATCGTGATACCTTGCACTGATGATTTCCGAAAGGTTGAAACACTAGTGTCTGTAGGTATTTGATCATTATTATTTACTAATTATTATCATACTAAATATATATATATATATATATATATACTTGTCGCCTTATTGACTATTGAAATGCACATATAGTTGCTTATATAGTACGAAACTACATGAATATTTTCAAACCTTTTGAATATTAAAATACTATTCTACAGTTTAAATTTTACTACATCTAGTGAAAAAGAACCTATATTTTCACACCAATAAAACTGTCCAAATTTGCCTAGATATGTGTATATAGTGTCCTGGCAGCTCAGCTTTAGGTTTTCTGTTTCAGTTGTCTCCCCTGTAGTCTTATTAGGCCACTAATATGTATGTGCGTCTGTGTAAGTATATATATATGTGTCTACTGTTGAGTTCATTCGAAAAACAAAGTAAACATCGTGATGTTTTTTACTTTTATCTAAAATTTTTCTAGATTTTAAATTTAGAATTTAATAAACAAGAGATACTGTAAAAATTTAATTTTACGTGTAAATTATATGTAAAATTACAGGCTCCGTAAATTAGAGAATGTCAAAAATTCAACCGTGATCGCAATAGCCATGCCTCCATCGCACTTTTTGGCAGTAACGTAGGCATATTTGGTGTAAAGAAGATACATTTTTGTATGAAAATGGATGGGCAACTTTGTTTAAAGAAAAGAAAACCACTGGGAATGTGGGCATTCAAGGATTTCATTTAATCATATCAAAATACTTCCCAGCAGAGTAACGTCACTCTTTGTCAAAAGGGTCTACAATCTGTTGGACTGATTGTCGAAGACGTATGTTTGATTGTTACGCTTGTCACCTAAACAAACGGTGACGAGATTCATAAAACGTAACTTGTCAAATATCAGTTATAACTTTGTTTACGATGTGGACTAAATTCACACACTTCACGCATTTAATCTATTTGTCATTTTGTAGCATTTCATAGTGAACGCGAGCAACCCAGACTTTTGTTTTGATGTCTGCCTTGTAAAGTCCGTTTTTCTTTAAATTGATCTTTTGTGTATTAAAAATAAAAAGGTTTTCTCAGATTAAAAAAAAAATCGTCGGCTCCATTTTTCAAATCCCGCCAAACATTCAAAACTCACTTTTTTCCTTTTGCTGCACAATATCAATCTGAAAAGGTTAAATAAAATGCACATGGGAAGAAAAAATACCTTTTGTTATTTCTCGGGTAGAAATCTTTTGTCTATTTTTTTAAGTTGAGGAAATTTCATTAAATATTTCAGTTTAAAGGATTGTCATTTTTTTTTAAATGTTTTGAATGAATTGGAAATCATTTAAACTTGAAAATTATACAATTTTCTTAGAAAGTACAAAAAGATGAATAAAAAGGTCGGAATGCAGTGAATAATATAAAAAAGAGGAGTGGCGACTTGTAAAAATCGTCAGTGAAACGAAATGTTTTCAATCTGGAAGACGACGAAATAGCCTAACAAGCAACAAAGACATTTTTATTAATGAAGCCGTTAGAGATTTAGTTTAAATAAAAAGGAATCAAGGAAATGCGCAATGACTTAAAATAACCAAAAAGAAAATGGCAAGGTTGAAAGATTACGATAATCACTATAACAAAACAAATCGACATGGGCGTCTATCATGGCGAAAGTAATGTCACGCATGTCTCGGGAACCTGGTAGCATTCGTGTGCTAAATTTCAATACTTTCTCTTTATGATTCTGTAATTTATCTTGAAAATCCGCTTGTACAAGGCGTTTAATTATTGCATAGCATTTCATAATGCTGAATATAATTGTATAATGTATGCACCAGATAGAACACTAAGGGAAACGAGAACTGATGTGAACACGTTGTTCTATAGTGCACGAGCAAATGTAAATGATAATTGAAAGTGTAATAGATTATGCGTTTCTGCATACACGCCGATACTTTAATTAGCATTTAATTTTTTTGTCTTACACGTGCACAATGAGGCTATATGTTCATACAATTATGCTGTTTATAATGTTTCGACGTTTCCATCACTTAATAATAAGCTTCGCGATTTTATCAGAACTAAGTTTTAAAGCCGCGTGTTAAACTATATTCTAAAAACACTGAAAATACTATAGTAAGTAGATGCTAAAAATTTGTTATATATTAAATAAAACATGTTTAAAATATGTCTATACAGTAGACCCCGACATACGGCATTATAAATTAGTAACAACATATAGTACATGATATAATACACAGGTATATAATCACATAACCTTATAAATAACACCGTAAGGCTGGAAAAATTCTGTAACCGGAGGCCGGTAAAACTTCGTATTTCACATCGTAATCTGAAAAACTGTATCCTAGGTCAATCGTATCCCGGGTTTCCACTGTATATTAATTCAGTTCCATATGTTTGTTCAATGAATGTTAGTTCAATGAATGAGGGCATGTTTTATCGAATATACGCATATATTTGTTCAAGCATTTAAATATTTATCGCTGATATTTTCCAATGATATTAATGAAAATTAAAAGTAAACATTTGTAAAAATAATATTTTAAAATCGAGTCCGAATTTTTTTTTTTTTTTTTACAAGGTAGTCAACAGTTCCTTAAGCCACTCTGGAATAAGGGTTATTGCGTGTATAGTACGTTAGTATTGGAGATTTGATAAAGTGTCTTACTTAAGGGAGCGGTTCATCAGGAATTTGTTTATGTTGGACTTAAACACATCAAGGTGGGAAACAGGCAACTGGAACAGAGTTCCACAGGCGTGCACTTCTAAGTAAAAAGCTTTGTTCATGGAATCTACGTTTTGATTTTGGCACGGATAAGGAGTGGGGGAAATTTTTGACAGTGGTTTCAGACTAGAATTTTTTTCGTCTCATTATTTCATAAATGAAAGAAAGAAGAATAAAGCCGATTCAACTAGGAAGGATTTCTTTTTGTGTTATAGCTTGTGTCAGTGAGTCCAGCGTAGTTGGGAATTTAATGGGGGTATTTAATTTAATGGGGATATTAAATATAATGGGGTATTAAATTTAATGGGGATATTAAATTTAATGGCGATATTAAATATAACGGGGCTATTTAATTTAATAGGGGTATTAAATTCTATTAATTTCTTTTACTTTTTTCAATAATTTTTCTTTTTCCTCCATCATTACTTATGCTCATACCTTTTTCATTTCCTTCTTCTTTTCTGCTTGTTTAGTTGTCTTTGTCTCGCGTATTCATCATTTATTCTGTTTCTATTTTTAACATTCTAAAATTATCTACCCTTTTATATACTTACTAGCCTCCGTGCCCGGCGTTTCCGGGGGTTTTTAAGTTGTATATTGAGCAACAAGAAAACATGTGGTAATAGGCAAGCAGGCTCGAACCCGTACCGCGAAGAAGGAAAGGAACGTGAAAAAAAACAAAAAAAAAACGTGACGGGGTTTTCCGTTGCGTCCAGGCTAATCAATCAAAAAGAGGGTTGACTTTCGAAAATATACGCGAAAAAAGCGACCCTTCCTTGTAGAAAACAGCCCAGTTGAAAGTTAAGGAACTAATGCTTTTAAACAATTTTTCGATATTTCTCGTCTGAAGGGTCGAGCTTAAAACTATACCAATCTCGTAGAAGATCCGTGACCTCTCTCGAACGTTTTAGGCAGACATACACACATACATACATACATACATACGTGCATACATACATACATACATACATATATACATATGCGTTGCTTAAATAAAACCCATGTTTTAACAAAAAGAAAATATTACATTACATTTTCAAATAAATGTTTTTAAATTTATACTTTCTCTTCTTTAGAAATTAAATGAAAATATCAAAATTAAAAAGGTAATAAAACACAATAATATTTATTTTATATATATATATATATATATATATATATATATATATATATATATATATATATATATATATAAGTGAACGTGCCTGTGTATCTGTCTCTGTGTATCTGTATATGCAATAATTCTGTCAATTTTGGCGATTAAGGGGTCAAAGTTCAACGATTTGACCTTTGAGAACTCTACGAAAGTCCTCCGACAATTTTGGGTCTAAACACTACACATTTTAGATATAGGTTCCTTAAACATGGATCTAACTTAATAACTTGATTTGAGCTCAATACAATCAATGTTAAGGTGTCATAATAGGGGCCAAATTTAAAAAAAAACATGACCGCTGCAGTCTCTACCAAATTACACAGACAGTTTCTCGTATAAATATTTGAAAATTTACATAAAGGGTATTCAGAGATAGGGCAAGCTTTTTAATTGGTTCGGGTCGAAAATTCGAGCTACCAATATATAAATGTATGTTTCCATGTCTGCCTAAACTTTCGACCGAAGCGACGGATTTTCACAGTATATTTTTTAACGCGACCTTTCAAGCGAAAAATATCGAAAATTGGCTAAAAATATTAATTTCTTCATCTAAACCTGCGGACTTTTTACAGGGAGGAGTCGCTTTTTTCGCCGATATTGTCGGAAGTAATCCTCTCCTTTCGATTGTCTAGCCTTAATTTAAACCTACTTCACATTCTCTCTGGCGGTGGTCGTAAACGCAAAGACGTCAGGTGTTTCCTCATTCTTTTCCTCCTTCGCGGTACGGGTTCGTGCCTGGAAGTCTACTACCACTTTTTTGTTTTATTTGCTCATCAGACGCATTCTAACACCCGGGCAACACCGGGCACTCATGAGCAAAAAAAACAAAAAAGTGGTAGTAGACTTCCAGGCATATATATATATATACAATGGGTTAAGAAATTCCAACGAGAGAAATATGTAGATTTAAATGAGGGAGTGGTCACCAACAATGTGTATTTTTTAACATAATTTTATCATTCCGTGTTTTGTTTTTTCATTGAAAATTATGTTTAGATCATTGTAATAATGTTTTTAAATCATTGAAATAGTTTTACTGCGTTTCCGAGGTCGGAAACATTTCAAATGAACTACGAAAATGCTTTTTACATTTTAAACACATCTTAAGTATATTCTAAATATTTTAGATTTTCAATACTTTCTGAAGAGAACGCTTTACAGAACGTCTGAAACGCGTTAAAAACTATTTCAATGATTTAAAAACATTATTTCAATGAAAACTCAAAACACGGGATAATAACATTAATGTTAAAAAATACACATTGTTTGTGACCCCCCTCATTTAAATATATATATATATATATATATATATATATATATATATATATATATATATATATATATATATATATAATCTACAACAGTTTAGTAAATAATGGGCAAATGAGCAATCAACAATTCGCCCACTAACCAACAATCACAAGGTTGTTTGCTCATCAACCGACAAGGCTAATATGCTTGCCAGCCGGTTTGCCTCAAACTCCACACTGGACCCTTCCACATCCTCTTACCTGACTTTCCTTTGCGGACAGACGCCACGCTAGACGATCTAAAAATCACCCCTGCTCAGGTGCATGCTATCATAAAAAAACCTTGACACCTCAAAAGCATGTGGACCTGATCTCATCCCAGCTGTGCTATTAAAAAGTGCTCAGCCGAAGTAGCTTTAGTTCTCTCCAAACTCTACAACAAATGCCTTAATGAATCATGCTTTCCGGGATGTTGGAAAACTGCTTCTGTAGTACCAGTATTCAAGAATTCTGGCCCATCAAATTATTGCCCCGTTAGCCTCCTTCCAATTTTCGCCAAAATATTTGAGACCATAATTAACCATGCTCTAGTCCGTCACCTTACAGATGCTAAACTTCTGACTGACAAACAATATGGATTTAGACAAGCCCGTTCCACCACAGACATCCTCACTGTAATCTGTGAACGTATATACCATTCACTGGACAAAGCGGGGGAAGGCAGAGCGGTAGCTCTAGATAAATCTAAGTCTTTTGACAGGGTATGGCATGAGGGTCTCCTCAGGAAAATTAAATCATACGGTATCACTGGTAGAATCCTTAACATAATTAAATCTGTCTTAGATAAGAGAAAATTCAGGTTGTCCTCGACGGTCGCACATCTAAACAATATGATATAAATGCGGGAGTGCCTCAGGGGTCTACATTGGACCTCTATTGTTCCTAATATTTATAAATGGCCTCCCCGACAAAACTGCCTCTAAGATGGGTATATATGCTGATGACACCACACTCTATACCAGGTATGACAGGAAAACAAATGAACACATAACTAAAAAAATAGCAAAGACACTAGAGGTTGACCTCCAATCCGTAGTGGAATGGGGGACAAAAATGGATGGTCACATTCAATGCTGCCAAGACTAAACTGGTTTCCTTCAATAATTACAAGAATCCTTCTCTGCCACCATTAGCAATGGCCAATGACTCCCTGTCTGAGAGTACATCTTTCAAACTGCTTGGTCTAACGTTCACAGGAAACATGAGTTGGAACAATTACATTGAAAACATTGCCAGGGCCGCTGCAAAGAAGGTAGGCTCTCTCTACCGTGCAGAAAACTACTGACCCCTGAAAGTATCCTGTACCTCTTTAAGACCACCATTCCCTCGTGTATGGAGTATTGCTGTCATATTTGGGCTGGTGCATCTGCTGCTATTCTCTCGCTCCTAGATAAGGTTCAAAAGAGAGTCACAAATCTGATAGGCCCTGAACTGGCATCTAAGCTTCAGCCTCTGTCCCTTCGACGAAACGTTGCATCCCTCTGCCTGTTCTACAAGTATTTTAATGGTGAATGCGCTGACGAACTGCAGACACCTGTGTCCCCACGACGTAGACACCCTCGCCAGATCCGACAGGCAACTAAATCCCACCACCACGCAGTAGAGAGCCCTAGATGTTAAAGATCTTTCTACTCCAGTAGTTTCTTCCCCAGAACACCAAGACTCTGTAATTCCATTCCAGGTCCCTGCTTCCCCAACTTTAATGACATGAAGAAGTTTATGTGTAAAGTGAACCGACATCTTGCGTCCCAAATCCCTACATAGTGCCCCAGTAGTTGCTGCCCCTGATAGTAGCGCCGTACACCTAAGTGGCATAAGTGGCAATGTGCCTTGTTTGGGGTGTAAATATTATATATATATATATATATATATATATATATATATATATATATATATATACTGTGTAAGCAAAATCAAGACATTCAAAAAAGGTGTTGATGGCAACAAAAAGTGTATTTCATTTTACGTTACAATTGTTTCCATGCCCGGTTCACAATTTCAAACATTATATCATTTGAACATTTTCAAAAAGCAGCATTTCTTCAGACTTTAGTAATAACAGCACTCTTGACAATAGAACTTTGTTTGAAGAGAAAGAACAAGAAAGAAAACCCCCTTAACGGCTATTAAGGAAATTTTTCTTTCGTTTTCTCTTGATTTTGCTTACACAGCATATTAATGCTCATTTACGTAATATGATAATTGTGTAGCTTACTTTTTACGTCATCCTTTTTTGGCTTAAAATTTATTGCTATATGAAAATTTACTGGATTACACGAACTCAGTATATTACATACACGTCTCTCTCTCTATCTCTCTCTCTCTCTATATATATATATATATATGTGTGTGTGTGTATACATATATGTATATATATACATATATGCATATATATATTTATTTATAATGGCTATCAACACCTACAAGATCTGTGTTCTTTTATCTATTTTTGTTCATTCATAACGCCACTTAATCACCCCATTTCCTGCATTGCTATAGCCTTCTAATACCCTTTCATCTTCAATCAAATCAAGTTTTCATTTCTAGACATCTATAAAACGCATCTATGTATTATATTTAAACATGTTAAATTCAATGACTACACATTTAGTTATTTTAAAATATAGTAATATGAAATTTATTATATCAATATATCAAATAAAATATTCCAAATTCGAGAAAAGAGAGAAAAAAACTTTACACATATATCTTTGAAGAATGATTGCATTTAAATCTTATTTAAATACATTATAGTCGAACTTTTATTCCAATCATATAAAATAAAGGTAATAAAATGAAGTTTAACAATTATGTATTTTCATTTGGTTTTAGCACGTAACAAATTGAAAAATATATTTCTACCGAAGATATGAACCTGTAAACTTAATGTCTGAATGGTAAGTAGGCAATAATATGTGTTGATGCCGAAATTATTGAACCATGGCTTAAAGGATTTTGTCTTAAAGTCTATTCTCCTGAGTTAATATATATATATATATATATATATATATATATATATAATTGATATGTAGTTTGTTTGACGCATTGTGTGGGATATGTATGTAGTAGAGCTTTAGAAGGCTATCACAATGCAAGGAATGAATAATAGTCGGTGTTGGTGAAAGAAGACGAGAACAAGTGGCGATTTTTTTTTTACATAAACATCACCACTTATCAAGGCCGATAGGCCACTCAGGGATAAGGGTTAAAGAGTGTAGAGTAGTCAAAAGGACAATATAGTAATCATTAGTTATGGAAGTTCGGTAAATTTGTTAACTTAAGTGGAACGGCTCATCAGAAATGTGTTCACGTTGGACTTGAAGACAACCATATTATAGAAAGCTGGAAAGCAGGAAAACGGAAGACAATTCCACAGGCGTGCAGTTCTAAGAAAGAAGCTTTGATCATGGAATCTATGTTTAGGTTTAGGTACAGATAAAGAGTGGGGAAAACTATTGATAATGTTTTCAGCTAGTCTGTTGTTTCTTGTGAAAGTTTGGTGAGGGGGGCATAGATTGAAGCTCAGTTGAACACTTTCCATGAAAATAACGATAAAGCAGAGACAAACTCGCAACATCTCTTCTGTGAGACAGAGGTTGCGGCGAAGAGAAAAGGACATCTCCCACCAGGCCACAAAGTCTATTTTGAACCCTATCAAGGCAGGACAAGTCTTTTCTAGCAGCTCCTGCCCATATGTGGCAACAGTACTCCATCCTTGGGCGTATCTGGCTCTTATATAGATAGAGAATTGCATCAGCAGTGAAATATCTACTGGATCGATAGAAGGATCCGACCATTTTTCCAGCGGCCTTGGCAACAGATTTGATGTACGTATTCCATTTAAGATCAGGAGTAAAGGTCAAGCCCAGAAGCCTGTCAAAACTTGAGGCCTCCCCAAGACGAGAGCCATTCATTTTAATTGATGCCAGATGGTGATCAGAACGTTGATGATGTAAAGATAGAAGCTTGGTTTTAGATGCATTAAAAGTAACCAGCCACTCCTTTCCCCATTGTGCAGCGTGATCAAGATCAGAGGAGAGAGAATCGGAGAGAACTTGGTCGTTTACTGTCTTAGATGTGCTACCATAGATGGTAGTGTCATGAATTGTTTACAATTAAAAAAATTAAATACAAAAATTATAATAAAAGGAACAAAAAAATGTTAATTACCTAAAACAGGCTATACATGTATCCCCTCCTCACATTTGCTCCGAGGCCTCACACAGCTACCAAACTTCCGCTCCATCATCTAGCATACTTTGAACCGATCTGTTTCGTCTACCATTTGATAAGGGATTTTTTTTTCCGAAATTATTATGGATATTGTCGCAGACATAACAAGTAAGACGTTTGTATTTAACACAACTGAATAAATATATGTATATGTAGACGTGTATGTATGTACTTATTGATTTGTAAATCGCCACTTGTTCTCGTCTTCTTTCACCAACACCGACTATTATTCATTCCTTGCATTGTGATAGCCTTCTGAATCTCTACTACTACTACTACTACTACTACTACTACACACACACATATATGTATATATATATATTAACTGTACTGACATGAAGAAGTTCAAGTGTAACGTGAATCGACGTCTTGCTGCCCAACTCCCTGCATAGTACCCCAGTAGTTTATGCCCCTGATAGTAGCCCCTTACACCAAACTGACAATGTGCCTTGTTTGGGGCTAAAAGCTAATATATATATATAATGTTAAAAGTCCACGTATGCTTCTAGGATAGTGTTTTGAAGATTATGAAAAGCATGAAAAACAATCTTACTTTTTGTATTTCCTATTTTTATTGTTATTTTTTATATTTCAAGCGGAGCCCCGCTCTTGGTCACAAAAAACTATCGAAATGAAAAAGAAAAAGAAAACCGTTGAAAGAACTGGATATTAGTAGCGTGGACGGCGTTCATTCCTAGCAATCATGTTCGAAAAAGTTCACGTGAATCATTTTAGTCGTTTGTGGAAGAAGATTGGTTTTTTTAGTATTCAATGTTGCAACGTAAAGTGTTTACTTTAAATGGCAAACATGAGACGCAATTGATTTCAATATGTATAATGGAATAGAAATGAAATTGTTACACGGCAAAAAATAATGTAATTATTAGTTATGAATTATGATAATAATAAAACTATTGAAGAGGGCAGAGTTAGAGACAATGTCGGCTTTTTTAATGGTGAGTAAGAGATAAAACTAATAATAATAATAATAATAATAATAATAATAATAATAATAATAATAATAATAATAATAATAACACTACTGAAGAGGGTAGAGTTAGAGACAATGTCGGATTTAAAAAATTTTTTAATATATATATATATATATATATATATATATATATATATATATATATATATATATATATATATATCATTGCACTTTAATAAAAACTGGGAGGTATCTATTTTATGTTCTAATTCTGAGATAATATTTTTCTGACATTTTCGGTCTCGCTATGAATAGGCAACTGCCCAGTTCAAATGAACTACGATTGTATTTTTCCGTAACGATTGTCGCGTGGAATTGTTCGTATACTTCAAGTCAATGAAAGTCGTTTTACACAATAATTGATACAATTAGTCTGAGTACAGGTTATTTGACGGCAATGGCGGCAGATAGCAGATAAGCAGAAGCAGCAGCAGTCGCAGAATTAGTTGTGTCATATTGTAGTATTTCTAATGTTTGAAGGAGGGACGGTGTGGTGAACAAAATAATAGTGTGTACAAGTATAAAAAGAGAAGAAGAAGGAAAAGAAAAAGAAGAAGAAAAGGAAGATGAAGAGACTTAAAAGCGCGAGGGGAAAAATAGGATGAAACATAAATATAAAGAAGAGAAAAATAAGTAAAGAAAAAGACAGAAAAATGGTAAGTTGAGGAGAATAAGAATGATATATACGAGAAGTTAAAAAAAAACCCAGAAAAATAAAGAATATGAGGACTAAAAGAATTAGTAACAGAATAAAAAGGAAGAAGGAAAAAGGACGACGAAAAGGAGTGTAAAGAACAAGATAAATAAAAGTACAATAAAATAAAAAAAAATAACTGAGTAATGTAAAGGTAAAAGAAATGTACGAAATTAAAAAGAGGTGAAGCAGAATATGACGAAGAAGAGAAAAATACAAGAAAGAAACAAAAAAAACGAAAACAATAAAATAAAAATGGGGAAAAATTAGAAGGAAAATAAAAAGAACAACGCGAATAAGATCTATAAGAAAACAATAAATAAAAAAAATTAAGAAAAGAAGAAAAAGAGGAGATGAATTGGAATAAGGAAAGGAGTAAATAAAAATTGGAGTATAAAACAATAACAAAAAAAAAAAAACAGAAAGGAAAAATTCAAGAAAAGGAAGAAGCAGGAAAAGATCATTTTAGGCTTTAATTATGGTAATTTAATTAAAATTTTAATCTAATTTCCTCACAATAGTTTTGAGCGGCAACCTCGTTCTATGTGTACTTGAGTTGGAAAGAGTAGTCGGATGCTGGGGAAGGCAGGTGGCAGAGGAAAGAGGGTATACAGATAAAAGAGAGGTGGGGAGAGGTTGACGAAATAGTTCTTAGCGAAGGCAGGAAACGAGCAAGGCTTCGAAAGAAGGACGAGGGGGTACTAAGGCGAAGGGGAAACCGGGGTAAATGATTTCAAGTAGGATTTTAAATGACGAAGCAATTGAAAAGAGGTGGATGTAGGGAAGAACACATGGAAAATATAGAGAGATAGAAGGGGAGTTAAACGGCAAACCAGTGAAGAAGTCAAAGAAAATGGGGCGGACATATTATTAAATGATACATAGATCAATCGATAGTTAAATCGGCAAAACTACCGTACACGAATGTGTGTGTGTGTGCTTGCACGTGTGTATTATATTGACATATGCTGTAGGCGTTCGCATACCTATGTGTGTGTGTGTGTATATATATACATATATATGTATATATATATATATCACAACAAACAAACACAGAAATATATGTGTATATATATATATATAAATAATATTTAATAATATATATATTTATATATATGTATATATATATATATATTAATTTTATTTATAAAAACATTAATGGCTACATATGTGCATACATGTTTCTGTAATCACCCACGTTGGGGAATTACGTCTTCAGGCCAAGAATTACCTTCAAAAGTGACATTTCCACCAAATACATTTTTCTATTTCGTTTATCAAGTTAAAATACAACCTGGGTGGGAGTAAAAAAAAAAAAAAAACGGTAAAAGGATGAGTGAGGTCTTTGAAGATAATAAACATCTCTTTTCTTTTCCCCTTCCCCCATCCAACATAACTTTTGGCTTTTTATGGCATAGGGTACTTGAGAGTTTAGTTTTCTTGTCTTAGAGTCTGTAAGTTAATAACCTTAGCTATGGTCAACCAAGTACTGACCGGTGCCTTTTAATCTACCCCCACCCACACATACATGCAACACACATATAACACACACATACACAGACACCGCCAACACACAGATACACACATTAATACATATATTCAAAAGCGAATCCATGCTGAACGCTCTTTGTTTTATTTACTGAAACTAGACAATGATTCTGAAACTACGTAGAAATAAAGTAAAAATTACATTAAGGTAAATAAAACAAAACAAAAAACAAAAATAAAAATAAAAAATAAATAAATAAGAATAAAAATAAATTTAATTAAAACAAATAAACCAACAAAATATGAATAAATATAAAACCCGAAAGTTATCTAAACCCCACATGTACCTATATGCGTGTATCAATACACTTATAAATGTCTACATTTATCTACACCCGCGCATATATACACACACACACATTACAGACATACAGAGACAAATAATAGTGTTTTTCTTTACTTATGTAGCGTGGTAACCTCTTCATATATGCAATATTATGCTACCCGACTACAGACGGGTGTATATATATATATATATATATATATATATATACATATATACATACACACATATGTATATACATACATACATATATATATATACGTACACATATATACATATAAACACACACACAACAGACATACACACATACATACATATATATACTTACCCACACATACATATATATATAACATATATATAAACAACATTCGGACATCCATACATTTTTGTAATCTATATTGTTACAACAATTCTATACGAGGCAGCCTATTCTAATAATTCAGAAATATACATGCATATACATACATCTACATACAATAGACACAGAGATACATCCACATACAAACATACACACAGATATATAGATACAGAGGTATATATATAAACATACAAACATACATGCATACATAAAATACACTTATACATACAAACTCACACAAATATAGACATATACATATATACATGCATACATGTACCGTGCCACTAAATGATACATCTAAAGTAGAAACAGACATGAATACATTTACTATATAAATTCACTTTTTCTATCAAATTCCACACGTCTAGTTATGTTTCATGGCCCCATCCGCTTGTTACACTTTCCTAAGTTGTAGGTTTTTACCGTAAAAATTGACACTACGTAAAAATTTATATTGAATTCAGCATGAATTTCATAGGGTTATCCTCATATTTAACAAACATTCTTTCGATGGTAAGGCAGATATACATAAGATGTATTACGATACAATAATAATATATAATAACATATGACAGAAATCAGAGTATTTAGGTTATACAAACCGAGTATATAAGCTTATATATTGTAGTACTTACCTTCATCTTTGTTTATTCACTCTAATACCCTTATTCCCTTTTCTTCCATTCACCCTTCATTCCTTACTTTCCTTCATCTATTTATTTCTCCATTTTTTTTTTATATTAACACATTATTTTTCCTACACGGGTATATAAAGATCATATATCCATACATGCACACACCCAAAAATATCCATATGCATACATTATTACGAGCTTCACTCAAAACGATCTATTACTCATTTGGTTCAAATATACCTTCATACAGGTACTTATTTCGGCTAGTAATACCATAACTGCTCGATGAAGTAGAATATTAAGTGACTTACGTAACCCATACGGGTATGATTATAGTTGCGACCTCACTTATCTTCTTTGTGGGGGTATTTGATGGGGGTTAGTTGTACTTATAGCAGGTTCAGTCTCCTAATTTAGAGTTCCTTAAGTGCGTGTATTCTGAAATGTTTGCAGGATATAGCAGTTTCTTGTTTAATATTCAATAATTTTTCTCTGTCTTTAAACCTAGTTATCTCAAGTTTTTCTGATAAGCATAATAGACATGGTGAGTTCAATGAGTGGCAAGTATTAGCCCTCCTAATAATCTTCCATTCTATACTAGGTGTTTTATTTTCTCTAACTAATTTCCAGTAATATAACGATAAGGAAGTGTCCTTTTCATATGTTTGATTATTCATCGAGCGTGTATGTCCATAGAATCTATTTTTGAAAGTCATTTGGGTACTCCCTATGTAGAATCTTTCGTCCCTTGGGTTCTCCACCGGGAATATCCTTGCTTGGTATACCACCGATGAGGTCAGACATTCATTTTTATTGGGCATTCCTCAGGCTTTTTACAGTTACATTTATTCACCGCAGTGTTTGCACTAGTATTCTCCCCTTCTCTATTATGTTTTATTCAATCACACTTTCCAACGTTCGCGTCACAATTCTCGCGGAGGGAGAAGAATAACTACCTTTGTTTTACCTTGAAAAGTATGTGAATTAACGCATCGCCCAACAATATGCTTTGCCTTGGCAACTCTAGCAATATCCAGCAAGTTTCATTCGCTCTCTCTCTCGCTCTCTCTCTCACTCTCTCTCTCTACACACACATACGCGCACACACACATATATATATTTAGTTATATATATATATATATATATATATATATATATAGTAATAAGTTAGAAATATATATGGCAATTAAGCTATACAGAATATTCCGTGTTTCTTCTACAGTAGGAGTCATCATGTTTAAGTCTGACGAATTCTAGTGGGGATGAAACACGGAATATCTGTGTAGCTTAATTGGCATATCTATTTTTCTAACTTACTACCTATCTCTACCTATGTATTGAGCACTGTTAAAGTAAATACTTGGTTTACGCATAAGTTATACTTTCGAATATTAATTTATGTGATTAAATGAAGTAGACATATATATATATATATAAGAAATAATATATATATATATATATGTATTATTTCTTATATATAAATAAATATATATATATATTTATATTTATATATATAAGAAATAATATATATATATATTTATATATATATATATATATATATATATATATATATATACATATATGGGACATAACTTATAAGAATAGCAAAAGTTTAAAATAATGAGAAAGAAGTGAATCATAATCGACTGTTTAAAAATAATACATAAGTCAGTTAAAAAAACAACAAAGTGTAATACCCCCACCAAGTGAACATTATTGGGAATGTTAAATAATAAATAAGTCAGCGTAAGCCAGTTGCGTAAGCAGAGGAACCTTACAGTTTGAACTATTTGGTGGGGCACATTCCCTCTAAGGTTCTCTTTTTTTTCAACAATTCTACAAAAAAAAACAACAAAAAAGTATACCCTCGGAAAGTCCGTCTGCACGAAAAGCGCTTCGGGTTTTTTCTTTTTGTAGTTCGTGATTTTTTTTTTAATCACCTTATTTATTTTATAACATTCTGAATAGTGTTCGCTTTTTTCTGTGACCGCATTACATTTTCGTTGTTTTTTTTATCGAGTTATGTATTGTTTTCTTAACATTTGATTATGATTCACTTCTTTCTCATTAAAAATGTTATATACGTCCAAACAAATTAAATATATATATATATATATATATATATATATATATATATATTCCATCAGACTATCCATTCATGTGTAATCACCTTTTTCTTAACCATATTCCCTCTGCTTCACTTTTTTGTTTTCAAGTAAGATCTTTGACTTACTTGTTGTTTCATCAAATGCTTTTGTATGCAAAATCCGATCCCGCTAATTCCTACCCTCTGATGAGAAGGAAAGTATTTCTTCGAAACTCCGCGGATTAAGGACTATCCACTTATCTAGTGTTTCCTTTTCAGATTAAATATGTTTTTAACTCATTTCAAAGTGTTTTTAACAGGTTTTATAAACTGTTTGCTCGTATATATATATATATATATATATATATATATATATATATATATATATATATATATATATATATTGATTTTTTTTACCCCAAACACGGCACGGTGTCACTTTGATGTAGATAGCTACTGTTTGGGATATAATTTGTAGGAGTACTATGTAGGTAGCTGAGCAGAAAGATATCTGTTTACATTAGGCTTGAACTTCTGCACTGTCAGTACAGTTGGGGAAACATGAACCCGGAAGGGAATTCCAAAGTCTACGAGATCTAGGGAATAAACTGTTAGAGTAGAAAGTTTTTTTACATTTAGGCTGTTCTACTGTTAATGTGTATGATCTTGCTGCTTCTGGTTTGTCGAAGGCATTTGCATGGAGGCAGGATTAGGACTTGAGCTCGTCGGACCATCTGCGTTAAAATACTTGTAAAACAGGCAGAGGAATGCAATATTTAGTCTATGGGACAGCGGTTAAAGCCTAGCCGATAGTGCGGGACCTATTAAGTTGGCGACTCTCTTTTGAAGCATGTCTAAGATCGAAAAACTAGTAACAGATGCACCAGCCCAAATGTGGAAACAATACTCCATATATGGGCGAAAAGTGGCCTTGTGGAAGTGCAGGATACTCTCAGGCGTAAGTAGCTTTCTAGCACGGTAGAAAGAGACCACCTACATGCAGCACCTTGCCCATGAACTCAATGTTTCTGTTTCAACTCATGTTTCACCTTAATGTTAAGCCGTTTTTTTTCATCTAATGTATCATTAAGAATCATTAATAGTAGTCGTGAAGGTTTCTTGTTGTTATTAAAGGAAAGCAGCTTTGTTTTGGCAGCATTGAATGTGACCATCAATTTTTGTCCCCATTCCATCATAGAGCGGATGTCTTTCTCTAGGGGGTCTGTCATTGCATTGGATACGTTTTCATTGGTTTTACCCGCATGTATTTTGTAGAGCGTAATATCGTCAGAAAATATCCCCATCTCTAAGAGAATTTCATCAGAGAGAAAATTTATGAATATCAGGAATCATCGATGTCCAAAGATCGACACTCGCATTTCTATGATAGTGTTTAGACTTACGGCCATCAATGACAACTTGGATTCTACAATTACTAGTAGTATGTTAAGTATTTTCCAGTAATACCATAGGATCTGATTTCCATGAGAAGCCCAGTCTTCCATAATCTGTCAAAGGCCTTACATATATCTAGACTCACATGCTTTATCCAGTGCATAGCATGTATGTTCAAAGATTACAGTTAGATTATCGTCACTAGAATGGGTTTGTCTAAACCCATACTGTAGGTCGGACATAAGTTTCGCAGCTGTGACGTGGTTGACTAAAGCTTGATTTATTATGGACTCAAACCTTTGGGCGAAAAGAGGGACTATCCCAATCGGGCGATAATTTAATAGATCAGTTCTTTCGGCAGAATTCTTGTAAACTGTACCACAGAAGCGGTTCTCCAGCAGTTACGAAAACAAGATTCATTAAGACATTTGTTGCAAAGTATGGAGAGAACTCGAGCAACGTCAGCGGAGCAATTTTTAATAGTACAGCCGGGATAATGTCAGTTGCACATGCTTTTGAGCTATCTAGATTTTTATGTTCTGAAGAAGGCGTGATATTCAGATCATCTAGTGTGATTTCTGTCCGCAGATAGAACATCTTGAACCGAGTTGTTTGCTGGGTCCAAAATTGTGTTGCAAGAACACTATTCCGCAAGCAGATTAGCTTTCTCGGTTGCCGTGTAAACAAATTCAATATTATTCAATAGTTGGGGAATTATTGATGGTCAATTATTGACTAAACGTTCGGAGATTTTCCAGAAATCACGAGTTCCTTATTTTCACGCTTCAATGCGTTTTCTAATGGTTTCGATATAGTTTCTCTTGGCCGGGGTCATTTCTATCTTACAAGTACTTCTAATCTAAGTGTTAAAATATTTATTTCCAAATTAAAGTAATAATTTAATGGAAAATTGTCCGTATACACATACAAACGTATAGATTTATGCATGCATATATAAATAAAATAATATAGGATAAGAAGTAAGACTAAAGGAGTCAAGTCACTCACACTCAGTAGGCAGACACACATGTAATGATACACAAATATAGATGCATACATGCATATACATATTCACATATATATACATATGTATATGCACATAAATATACACATATATACATTTACACTTGTTCGTATACAAACCAAAACATACATATAATCATATACACCGGCAGGGCTAGTATATATCAGTCGTTTTAGTCTTAAATGATTAATAAAGAGGCAAAATAAATCTTTTATATGAAGTAAATTTATAGCCTTAGGTTTAAGAAGGAAGGTAAGTAATTTCGAATTGGTTATATTTTTACTTATGTTTACATTGAGAAATAAGTTCGGTTTTAGAATTGATCATATTTATACTTTGGGGAAAGTAATTATACTTCTAGCTACAGATAGTAAAGCTGATGAAACTTAGATCATGGGGTGTCAGACTGACTTTTTAAGAAAAGCCCAATTATAACGAAAATAGTGTTTTTAAATTAAAGTGTTTTATTTAAAGCGGTTAGGGAAGTTCTCTGGCTATTATATGTGATTTCATAATTAAAAGAATGAATGTGGTTGGATATTCGAACTTTTATTTCAGTTGACAGGCGCCAATATAAGTGTATATTTTACTTGGCGGTCGTATAGTATTAATTGTTTGTGGATTTATGTTAAGATATTTGTAGTAGTGCGGTTTAATTCAGAGTTGTTATAATAAGCAATAGTATATTCAATCTGCACGGGGATATTGGAATCTGTATTTCAAAGGTAATTTGGAATATTGTATCTGTTCATTGAAAAACAAAACGAGTTATTATTATTATTATAACTGATATTATTATTATTATTATTATTATTATTATTATTATTATTATTATTATTATATGTATATACTAATGACAGTAATAATTTATTGTCACTAGTATATTCATCAATATTGATATTATTACTTATATTGTTGGTTATGATGCAGTTATTTGTAGGTGATACGGTTGATGGACCGATCGGCCACTTCATTGGAGTTGTATTTTGCGTAGTTAACGGATGGTGATTTTTGTTATGGGATGATTATTTCTAACGATTTCATGGGGTGTTTCGTTGTTACTCGGAAACAGTGCACAAATATATTACGTCCTTATGAATACAATTGTTTTTGAGTCGGCAGCCTTGCTTATTCTTACAATTGCAATTAGCTTTTGGCATTATGGGGAAAGGAGTAGTCTGGATGTTTTGTTGTTTGGAGCTATTATTGTCTGTGCTAAATTGGGCATTTAAGGATAGGACATTTTAATTGATTTTTTTTATTAAATATGGTACCGTATTTATATGGTGACTAAAAAGAATTTTCTACAACCTTACAAAGCCTATTTTGGTATATGTGTTTTGACATTTGAGCTGAAAGGGAAGTTAAACCAGATATTTTTTCTTTTTCCCTAGACAATTGTGAGGGTTTGACTTGTTATTCTTGTTGCAATATGCGGACCTATGTAAGTAAAGCAGTTAGTTATTACAGTTATTCAGTGGATTCGATTATTTTCTGGAATACTCTGTAGGGGAACCTGGGGGAAAATGAGATAGCGGGGTAAAACGAGACATCACAGATAACTGAAACAGAGAGAGAGAGAGAGAGAGAGAGGGAGAGCTCTTTCGGGGGGCGTCTGATCAAGAGATCACGTGGTAACGCCTTGCCGCCAACGTCTACCATTGTTTTATTCAACCCCGTACGTCAAAAAGGGGTTAGTATTCAAAATTTATCTATTTTGATCTGTAAGGAACTGTACGCTGAGAGTGCAGAACGCTGCGTAGCCTGTCAAGGGGACTGTGGGAAATGGGCACAATACGGCTGTGCATGTCTAGACGAAAGACCCCAATCTTCATTTGTGAGGTCTGTGAAGACTGACTTATTCAGACCAAGATCCGTCTTGGTTGCCCCAAGCATGGGGCAAAACGGGACAATACAGTTAGCTGAATAAATCATCTGTATTTCTTTTGAAAATAATTTCTCATTTTTTTTGTGGCATTGTTTTCCGATATTTTGAGTGTTCAGTACACAGAACACGGTTTATATGTCAATGCTACTTTTGACTCGACAGTTCTTTTTCCCTTAAGTATCTCGTTTTGCCCCAGGTTCTACTACTGTATTAATGGTATGCGTCATTATGCGATTTTTAGATGGCTGCTAACGGGGTTATTGTGGTTGGAGATTGTTTATCTTTGTCATTTTACCTAGAAACTAAGCTGTAGCAAAATAACGTAACAATTAGAAGCGTCGAATATCATCAAAGAAGTCGAGTTTCGATACTGGCTGGAGGCAGTTGTTAACCGATCCGCGTAAGAAAAGTATGATGCAGCGGAACAGTCGTTTTGTTGATGACTATATTATATATCATATACACATATTATCCTATATTTTCCTTTGAATTTCTATATGACTGTCTGGTCTCTATGTATATCGTAAGTATATTATATTACCTTTGCAACTTCTTTGTCTGTCTCTTCCATATTTTCTTCAAAAATCGATATATCCGTAAAAGTGAAAATATGTGTAGGGGTCACATCTCAATTTGCATACTTATTCTTGATGTACGGATTAGAATTCGGTATATAATGTATCCAAACATGTAGAAACCGTTTGAGTCGGTCTTCATCCTGAGGAAGAGCCGCTAAAGGGGTAAAATAGAAACATTTGTAAAGGGTCATTGGATTTTTGTTTGTTTGCAAACTGTTTCACGATTGCGCATGCAGGTTCCTTTTGTAAAGATAAAGTTGGTTTGAAAAAACTTTTTACAGAACGTTCCAAGCTGCGCTACTGCTTATAGTATTTAACTCACTGTCTTTGATTTTGGCTTCAATATCAGCTGAAGTCTATTTTTTTAATTACAACAAAATGAACTAAATATATAATTTTAATTGGAATTCATTATTGAGATGAGTATTATTTAAATTAATTTATTTATTGTGGACTATTATTCTCATTTTTATTGGTTGTTGTTTCACGACGTTTCGGTCAACTATTTCTCTGGCCTTCTTCAGGTGGTAACCGCGACGGATAGGAACTTTGAATCTCCTAACTGCATTCTCAGCAATCACTGCAATCCGGAGTTGTTGTCGTCACACCACGTTTTGACCAAGTAAGCCTCTGGACGGCTTTGGGTAGGATTGAAACCGCTATCTTCAGAGAATGCTCATCTGGAACCGTAGAGATTCAACGCCTCTGTCAACTGTGACACATGCCCCGAAGTGGTGAGACTACAACAGCTACGGATGGCAGTGATTGCTGAGAATAAAGTTCCTATCCGTCGCGATTACCACCTGACGAAGGCCAGAGGAATAGTTGGCTGAAACGTCGTGAAACAACAACTAATAAAGATGAGAATAATAGTCCGCAATAACTGAATTAAAAAATGAATTGTTTAGAAAAAACATAATAGCCGCATGAACAAGTTCCAGTTTTTTGTCATTTTTTTTTCCTTCATGATTTGTTAAAGAAGTTCACCTAACGTTTTATATTTACTGTCTTTCTATAATAAATAAGAAATCTTCATTAATTTAGATATAAAAGGTATGCGTAATGACGACCGGGCAACTAGCAGATGTACCCGATGTTTCCCGGTATTACATCTGACGTTAACCCTCTTTAAGAAAATCGAGTGGACAAACTGCGATTTTCTATGTAAGTATTGTTTTTTTCCCAAAACAGTTCACTTCTTGAAAGTAAATAAAAACAATAATTATCGAGCTAAGATCAAAGCTAAAACCTAAATGCTGAGTCTCTCACGATAAATATTAGCTAAGCTTGACACGATCTGTAGAAAGTGTTTTCATGCTACAGAAACGCAAGGAATGCTTCATACTGTTTGTGGAATATCTTCCATGCATCGTGTATCAGTTCTTGAATGACATGAGAGATCCAGGAAGGCATGGTGTCTGTGAGGGACAAAGAGAGATGTGGGAGGAGTAAGAAAGTCAGAAGATGAAAAATGATTGGCCAAATAAAGAATTTCATGAATAAGGACCATCGTGGGCATACAGAGACAATAAGTGCACAGGTTGATGTCAGTGTGATAACTGTACATACAGATAGCCATAGAAACTGAAGATGCGGAAAATTCAAGCAAAGTTTGTCCCAAACGCCTTCATAGCAGATCAGAAAGAAAGACGTTGTCATCAGGAAAGTAAAATTATGGAGCTGATCAATTCATATCTCGCAGTTTTTGGTGCTCTGGTGGACTGCAATAAAAGCTATAACTTCTACTAATGTGTGTTTTAAAAAAAAACAATTATTAGATGAGGGTTAACGTTTCGAATGAAGCAGATTTCATTTTTTCCCCATCAAATTGTCTCTTTTGGCAATGGTTTCAACCATTTGTTTGATTAAAAATTCGATAATATGCGTAAACGCTTATCTTTCTTATTTAGTCTTATCATTTTGACCAGGACTGCATATATAACAAAAATAATAAACAACATTTATATATATAAACATATATAAATCCATATATCTATATAATAATATATCTTGCAATAACCCTTATCCCTGAGTGGTTTCCGGGCCTTGATAAGTGGTGACCACTGTGTAAAAAAAATCTAATAACTGTAATTATTTAATTAATTTCAGCATACCCTACCGTAAAGTAATTTTATACATTGTGCATAGATTTTCAGTATTTATTCAACCTGTTTTAATACGTTAGGAGAGCTACGTACCAAAGTGTAAACATTGTATATTTCTGCCAATTATGCTACTCAGAAGCGTCTGCGTTGCATTTCTGCTAAGAATCGCCAGCTTAACCACTTCATCTAGATATTCTCTCACAAATCCCCTTCGAACACATTTGTGTAGTACACTGGCAATAATATAGTTTCATTCATTACTTTATGTGTATGTTGGAAAAAATTCCTTGCGTACATTTAGTTGGGGGATAAAGTGGGCTCTAATGCTTCTCCTCAGAAGAATAGATAAGATGCTAGGTAGCATAACGGGGATGTGACGTCCAGCAAGAGATTCATCAGGAACAAAGTATATAAATAAATACAATTATTGATGTGTGCATGTGTATGTATGTATGTATGTATGTATGTATGTATATTTGTGTGTGTGTATATGTGTATTGGGTTAGAGAGGGCTCCCGTAAGCCGTGGTGAAGGCAACCTTTCTAGGAGAAGCAACCCTCTGATTAAAAAAAAACATAAAGCGGGAAGACCAGTACCCGCATTAAGCTGTTCTGCAGTTTAATTTGTTGCTGGCTACCTTGCTCTTGCTTGTTGCTGGATCTCAACATTTTGAACCGAGAGAGAGACTTAGCTGTCGTACAAAGCTAAGACTCTGTAACATCATATTTGTATAGATACTCCCTCAAACATTTGGAATCATGGATTTTAAATGTCTGGGGGAGTGGCACTCGTCTGGCAAGACGTTGCAATCATCATGTATGTATGTATTTACGTTCAAATATAAGACTCTGTTACATCATCTGTGTATAGATACTCCCTCGGGCATTTGTCTATTAAAATGATCCTGTGGCGATGGAAGTCATTTTGGGACTCATGGACTTTTAAGTGTTTGAGGGAGTGGCACTCGTCTAACAAGACGTTGCAATCATCATGTATGTATGTATGTATGCATGTGTAAGTTCTACAAAATGCAATTTTAATTTCATTTTGTATATGTTCCTCAAAAGGCCATCTTCCTTTTGACTACTGGGATAGAAGTCATTAATAGTTTGTTTCCGTATTCTATCATATAAACAAAATCGACATTATTCTTGTTGTTACAAAGGATGAGATCGTCGGCAAGCTCATCATCTTTATCAAATCTATTTTATAATACATACGGATGAAACAAGCAAATGGAAGGGATCAATAATTGCACAAGTCAGGCGAGTGCAGTAAGTAAAAGCGAAACGGGTTGAAAAGCTTAATAAAGGAAAGGAGAACTTTGTAAAAAACCAAGATAGATGAGAAAAGAAAAGAAAAGGAAAGTATGCAGATATAAAGCAATGAAGTAAGAGGGAAAGGGCGAGGATAGAGAAAAAGATAATGAATGATTGTAAAAGAACGGATAGGAAAAGAAAAAACAGAAAAACGAAAAGCAGTGAATGAAAAACGAGTAAAACCGTAAATAAAAACCAAAGCAGATAGACGAAAAGAAAGAAACAGGGAAAGAGCGAAGACAGAATAAAAATGGAAAAAGGAGAAAATTAAAGGATTAATAAAAGAAAGTACAAAAGGAAAAGTATAAGTGTATGCGAAAACGAGGAAAAAAGGGGAAAAGAAAGGAAAAAATAAAGATACACAGGAAGAATAACAAAAGGAAACGTAACAGATAATCTATATATCTATAAAAGTGAACGTGTCTGTCTGTCTGTCTGTCTGTGTACATTTCCCTACGCAATAACTCTGTCAATTTTTAGTCTATAGACTCGAAATTTGAAATACCGGGTACTGAGATTTGGGAAAATCGATGTGACGGGTGTCAGCCAGAAATTTGGCTGTTAAGGGGTCAAATTTCAACGATTTGGCCTTTAAGAACTCTACCAAACTCCTCCGACAATTTTGGGTCTAGACACTTGAAATTTATATTTAGGTTCCTTGAACATGGATCTAACTTAATAAAGTGATTTGAGCCCGAAACAATAAATTTTAAGGGGTCATAATAGGGGTCAAAGTTTTAAAAAATTAACCATTTTTTTTGTTTTTTTGCTTTTTTTGCACAGCATACACCTCCAAACACCCGAGCAACGCCGGGCACCCCTGCTAGTATAGGATAAAACAACACCCTTGATGAAACTTGGTTATTATGTTATAAGAATAACATTTGAACCGATAATTAATAATCGAAATTATACAAACTTCAAATCTTTATCTAAAATAATCAGAAGCATACCAGAAAAAAATGTGAGAAAAGAAATGAAGAAAATAAGCAAGGATGAAAATGATGTGTCGAAAGTAAAGTGTAGTAAAGTGAGAGAAAAAAAAAGGATGGTAAAACGAAATAGAATGATAAGTTTTATAATAGAAAAAAAAAGGTGAACGATAGAACGTAAATGAAATAAAAGAAATGTGAAAGAGAAGGAATTAAATACGAGGAAAGAAAAAATAGTATACAGGAAATGATTAGAAAAGGAAGAAAATTGAAAGTAATGAAAGAAAAGGGAATAATGGGCAGGGAATAAGTGAGAAAGCAATTTCTTGTAAGAGAAATGAGTGAGAAAGGGATTTAATGGAAAAGAATGAGAAAAAAAGTTTTAGAATAAGGAAAGAGTGAATCGCGACTGAAATGGGTGAAAAGGGAATGGACGTCAAAAAGAAAAGAGTGAAAATTAAAGGAAAATAAAGGAAAGAGAAAGGGGACAAAAATGAGTAAAAAAAATAGTATAAAATGATAAAAAGGGAATGGTATGTAAAGAAAATAAATAAAAAGGAAAGAGACACTAAAAGAAAATAGGGGTAAAAGTCATAATGGACAAGGTATCTAACAGAATCCCGTGAAATGGAAAATCAGTAAAATAAATGAAGGCAGAAATTTTAAAATAATAATAACTCAAAAATGAAAATAAAATAATCATTCATCTTCTTTTTTTTGCGAACTGTTATGCACATTATTACAAAGAGTTTCGACCAACTTATCATCTGGTCCTTTGGTTACCGCAACGAGATAGGAATGCTGAGTCTTGTCACTTTTTCTCTAGTAATTGCTGGCTTTCATAGTTTTGCCCCCCGCCTCCTACGTTTTAGTCACCTTATCCTTCTCTACTTTTGGCGGGATTGAAACCGCTTCAGACAATGCTCACACGGAACCGTTAAGACTCAACGTCAGAAAGATAAGGACAACAATCCGCAAAAAAAAGAGAAGAAAATATACAAATCTCGAATCATCTCAAAGAATTCCCAAAACTAAAAATATAAAAAACGTTTTAAGTTCATTTGTAAACTGGGGCACATTTTTTTTGATATCCGTCTTGTTAAAATAAACAAAATAACCGAATTACTCCCTTATTGTCATTAATTTTTATTACTCCAAATTGTCTGCGATTATTATTATTATTATTATTATTATTATTATTATTATTATTATTATTATTATTATTATTATTAAATAATATAATAATAATAATAATAGTAATAATAATAATGTTATTATTATTTATTCACTAGTAGCAATCACACAACCCATTACCAAAGATTGCTATTTGAGAATAACTTGTGGTGTTCCCTGGACAGTGAGTGACAACAACTCTACCCAAACTCCCAGTACCCGCCACACTCTTCGATAACCTTTGCAAAAGAATTTGCGTTATCGAAATATCATCTAACTATTGATTTCTCGCTGGCGTTGACCATTGGTCTTCACTGGGATTTTATTGGAAATAAGCCTCCCCAATGTCCCAGTCCTCTTTGCTCTCAGTCAGATTGACTAGTGCTTTCTCTCCTCGGTCTTTCCATCCTCCCTGACTGATCTGGCATGATGCCCATTCATGGTGACAGTTATTATTATTATTATTATTATTATTATTATTATTATTATTATTATTATTATTATTGTTATTATTATTATTTTCATTATTACAGGGAAGTGTTATCATCTGTTAATATACTTTAATGACGTAAGGTGTGTAACATATTTTGCTATCTCTTTTACATACGCGTTGTTTATTTGTTCAGGAACACATACATAAATTATACGATCACACTTGAAAGTAATACACATTTGTTCTCTTAATATATGTAGAGGAAGAAATATGAGATGAAAGATGCAAAGGCTCAGGAAATATGATAATATACAACTTTTCCGTAAGTTATTGAATGGAGTGTAATTAAAATATTAAAAATTATATTCACACCTAACAAACTCCTTAAACTAAGGTTTACTTTAGCAGAGCTTATAGTGAGGCCCCATTTACATGCATCCTTACAGAGGTAAGACTAACACAAGGTCAATTTTAATGAGGCAAACATAAAAATTCTCTAAACGAGGATCGCTGAATTGAGCTAGAAATAGGAATTTCCTCAGTCAAGAATAAATGGGCTATCAGAGCAGATTCTGTGCTTTACTCTCGGAATATAGAATAAGGGCATACATAGAAATCAGGTCATTAAGGACTATAATAGACGTCATAAAAACAAGGGAAAGGGAATAAAATATAGGAACGTAATCGTAGGAAGTGTAAGGATATTTAGGAATTGATGAAATAAAGGAGATGATATCCCCACATAAAGGAGAGTAACTATGCAATTGAATGAGGAAATAAGTGAAACGACAAATCGGAAAAGAGTGCAGAATATAAAACCAGAGAGAAATTGAAATATGAACTCGATTTCATTAGACGAGTTAACCCAGTGCCACAGAAAAAAGGGAAGTTTCCTTGGGAGGGTAAGGTATCACACAGCAACGGCATAAAAGTAGGTCGTGTCAACGAGTCCACGAGAGTGGGGATGCCTCCTTTTAGGACATATTCATGAATTATGCATTGAGTCATTGGCGATATTGTTTGTAAAAATAGGGTTTCCTAAGCGATAAAATTAATGAAAATTCTTTAGTAAAAATGTTTCTTACGCACATGTACACAAACGTACATATAATGGAAAGAGTTGAAATAAAACTAGGAACAATTTTAGCGTGCTCTCAGTCTATAGAGGTTTGTAAGTACATTCTGACATGAGAATATTTAACCCTAAATATAAAATCTGAATAAATATTTAAAATTACATAGTATTGAAAGACTGGATCACACAAAAAATTGTACCCATTCTCCCATTTGTGTAGGCTATAGTAATTGATCAAACTTCTTAATCAGAAATGAAATTATTTTTTTGATAACCAGCAAAACAATGAAAAATACAATAATGTTAAACTACAAAAAAATTTAAGAAGTTAAAAACAGTGTTTTTCTCAGTTTTATTAACTTAACGTTTGCGCGTAGGGAAAACTCATAATTGAACACTTGCAGATATATATGTATGTATATATGTATGTATATATATATATATATATATATATATATATATATATATATATATATATATATAAGTATAAAGTATCTCTAAATGTGTATAGTGAACAATGCTATGTGTTGGCCAGACAGCTTATGCATAGCCAAGTTTAGAAATAGAAATAAATGCTGTGTGCTGTGTGTCCAAATTGACATATATATATATATATATATATATATATATATATATATATATATATATATATATATATATATATACTAGCAGGACCTCTATACCGACGTTGCCGGGTTGAAGTCAAGGACGAATCAATGAACCCCCCCTTCTGAAAACAAATAAAACTAGGGTATTCAGTCCTGAGAAATAGCAAGCACTGGCATTATTAGCCCAAATAAAATGGACACTGTTACTCTCTGGTTGTCTGTGGCGGGAAGTTAGTGAGTTAGTTGTTTGCATTTGTCAGATTTACTTGTGGATATTTGTTCCATTTCCAACTGACATTATGTGTTACGGCGTTATCTGACATTCATGACCAGTGCCGAACGCTATTCGACTGCTTTGAAATGAAAAACCTATGTTGAACATTCATGAACTAAATCCATTCATGCATCCATCTATTATCCAGCCATGGGCGCTATTGGACACCGTCAGTACTGATAGTAATTGATAGTGATTTTCAGGTGATCACTGTCACTATTGAGCAGTTGCATTCAGTTGTAGTCAGTAGCTGGCACGTGACGAAGTGACGGACAGTGGCGTGCATTGCTGTTGCGAGCCGATTATAGCTGTTTTTAGTCGGCAACTTCTGATTTGATGTGAATAACCAAGTTTAATATAAGAAAAGAGTTATGCAATGAAAAGTGGAGTGACTTCCCGTGTTGTGTATTTTTTCAGAAAAGATTTTACCAAACGAATATCGAGATAACAAGAGTTATTCATAGACAAATACGTCAAGTGTCTATCTTGTGAAAGTATTGTTTTTTAATAAGTTCAGTCTCTGCTATTAGACGATTTATACTAAATATAAAATCATACATTGATACATATTAAATCAGAAAAATTAGAAAAAAAACATGAACTTTTTATGTAGCGATTAATTTTTCTTAGGTCGAGGCCGTTATTTTGTGTTTAACACTTTAATAAACTAAGGTCGTGATGGTGATTATTGGAAGAGATCCCGTGAGAAAAATGAATTTATTCTCTATGATTTTTCAAAATATTTTTTTTCTTCTAGAAATAATGTAGGTTGCGTTTTTGTTCTGAAACAAACGCAGACATCGTGTGTAATCGTTGTTATTATTTTTTTGTTTTTACTTAAGTTCCGTTTCTATGATTAAGCGATTTATATTAAAATCAAAAGGTCTAATTTTAAAATATGACCTAAAATGTTGGCCTCCCAAGAAATAGGCGTTCGTGATCAATGCTAAAATGTAAATTATCTAAGTCAAGAAAGATTTATGCAAACATTTCTTTTGTAATGTAGAGTGATATTCTTTAACGTCTAAGTAGTGGAAATATCAACATATTATACAATTAGCTTCAAGCCAAACTTTTGAAAATAATACTTTCTGTGTGTTTTGTGTATATATTGAAATATTCATTGCAATACCTTTTAACTTTATCGACAAAATATTGTTTTTGTTCTGTAACAAAAATTATTAATAAGCAAAGACACTGTCTATCGTTGTTTAATTATTTTATTAAATAAGTTCGTTGTCAACGACTATGCGGTTCATATGTAACGAAATGTAAGCATTGTTTGTTGAAAGTACACATTATCACTTACGCTTAACTAAAAAGAAAATGATAGACTCGATTTTTCGGCGACTGTGTCGAAACCACATACGGAGGAATATAAATTTTTAAAAAATGTACGAGGTCACCATCATGGGAAAAAGATGTTGTTGTTGTCATTTTAATTGATGCATTACCGATGATATGAAACTATGTTAGGGAATCGTTCATCAATGAGAAAACATGTGTAAAGATGTGCGTAGTAGTCCGTTGTTTGCTTATGCATTTGCGTTATAAAATAGACGCTTGAGTGCGGTTAGCAGTACGCCATGTTTTAATGAAATTTATACGCTATGCAACTGCTATGAAATAGAACAATTTCGAAAAAATAGTAGATTATGAAATAAAAACAAACAAGCAGTGAAATCTTTGGAAAAGTCGGAGATGATTGGAAAGAGTCCGATCATTATTTACGCTGAAAAAAAAAGAGGAAAACACTATCAACCACAATTTAATAATCCCGGTTGTTGGTGAGAAGGAAATGAAAATTGAACTCAATATATGATGGGAATATGTAAGAAGAACGTAATCAAGAGATAAGAATTTTGCTACTGCCTCTATATGTTAATTGTTAGGGAGAGTGAATCTTGCCGGAATTTATATAGGAAGATACGATATTAGATAAAAGTGAATCATTATGTCAGGAAAGCTTCCACCAGATACAGGCAGCGATTGTGCGCATATTTAATATATATGGCACATTATATTTTCCAAGCTATATATCGTTGTCGTAGAGGGGGAATCATTATCTTTTTATTAATTTAAAGATAGAATGAAATGTAGCTGAAGAATGTAACGTAGTAAAAATACCTGTTCCAAAAATCTATAATGAATGACAGATTTACCGCTGTACATTTCCGTATGTGTGTATATCGCTGTACAGTTTGGTATTATTTAGTCTATTGTTAATACATAAAGAGAAAACGAAAAATACAATAAGCTGAAAGAAGATATCGCGAACAGAACCACTTATTTCCCAACTAAATTCAATAAGTTCGGTAATAAACAACAAGCGCCCTTCATTTATCATCAAGTGAAAAGAAAGTATAACTTTACACAGAAGCGTGTACATTTGTTGTATATTGGTTTATATTGGAGGAGATTATATATTAAAACGTGTCATGTGTTATCTAGTGGATGTAAGATATTGTTCTTTTAACATACAAATAATAAACGTATAAATCATATGTATGTTGTATAGCTAGGAGGACATGATATTGACGTGTAATTTTAATCATGTTGTATTATATTTTTACAGTTCATATGTAAGAAGAATAATATATGCTTCATACCTTTTTTCTTGAAGAGTTATTCTGTATCTTCCCGCTGGTCCGTGACGAACCATGAAGCGATCACCATCCAATTGAGACATATGGTCTTATTTGTGAAACCATTAAAACAACTCTTTATATTTTTATATTATAAATTTATTGCAGTTGTCTCAAATGGTTTGCACGAGATCTGCAGTTAGTTTACATTTTCTATTCATACAGCCCGCTCCTAGCTGTCTGTCCACCCCTGTCTAGACGTATGTCTGCTCTGGTGTCAATCCTCAACTCTCTGAATCTCTCCAAAACTAACTACATCACGAGTTCTCTTACATCACCTAATTACTTGTCCCAGACCAACCTAATCCGCAGTTAGTTATTTGTTTATTCAAAACCCCAAAATAATGTTTACATACATTTTCTATTTTTACATTCCTTTTGCGATTCACACGGCAATCATTTCTTCCGCAATTTAGTTGTTTTTTCTTCTAATCATAATAACTGATCCAGTGACCATCCGTCGCTCAAATCAATTAAGAAAAATCCAATAACAATAATAATAATGTTTTGACCATTGATTCCGCTTGCCACAGTTAACAGATACTACGCTATGATCACAGCCTAGAGGGTCCTAATATTACACATTGGCCCACCATCTATCCAATTTCATATCTAATTGTTACGTTATTTGCGCATTAGCTAATATATCTATTTTACTTTGTATATTAATTTTCGCAAATTTCACTGACTTTACAAACTCATGATTTCCTGATTCTAGCAATCTAATCAAACCCTGCAGTAGAATAAATGAGTCGGTTTTTCGAAGTGAATCAACCGAGTTAGAAGCATATCACAGGCTTCATTTCTGTCTCGCTGTCACTTTGCCTACGTGCGTTATCTACAATAAGAACATAATCAGATTTGTTTAGTTGAATTATTCCTTTCTCACATCGCACGTTTCATTTACAGCATTATGTCGCTACAAACGTCAATCTTCTTCCAGTTGTTTTGTGTATACATTATCTATTCAACAAACATAGTAAATATTATTCGTACAATGTAAGTTTAGATTATCCTTTGACAATCTTTAATATCAATTTAACATCATTTTGAACGCTTTAGTTGTTTTCCTTATTCAGTCTTCTCTCTGTCCCCGTCTCTGTCTGTCTCTCTTACTTTCCACTCTCTCTCTCTGTCTCTCCCCATATATACATATATATATATATATTTATATATATATATATATACATATATATATATATATATATATATATATATATATATATATATATGCAAGTACATATCATACAAATGATTCGAGTTTCGAATCCTGAGTTAAGATGTGTTCAACTGATGGGTGTAAATGATGGCGAAACTTGAGTCTTTGACTTACAGTTTATTGATTTCCATGGATGGTGTTATTTACGACGTTCTTTTCCCGTGGAAATAATTATATCATCTCAAATTCTTAAAAATCTAATATACATATGTACTTATGTGTGTGTATATACATATATATATATATATATATATATATACATGTGTGTGTGTGTGTATGTGTGTGTTGTTACGTAATCGTTATTTATTCCTACCTCTATTGCTCCAAAGGAAAATAAACAAAAACCTCGTAGACACACCTTTCAAAATCAGAACGTACATAATCCCTAATACTACTTGCAAAATTCTATCGCGTAAAAATATTAGATTCTCACACAGACGTAAGCAAATCTCACTTTCTATCGATCAAATCCTCAAACTGTACCATTTACACGGCAAGCAATATCTTCCCCAATAGTATTATTTTATAGCATTGATCCTACTCTGCAGAAAAGCTAAAAACACACTCAGCAAACCTTAAAATTAGTTTATAAACACGTGTATTGTGTTAAGCAGACTATTCATGCTTCTAATTATGCTGAATATTACACTCATTTTCTTAAAAGAAATTTAATGATATACCGAATTAATATTGTCCTGATCGTATTTTGTGAAGTCATTATTCCTCAACACATCATCTTCATAGGACTAGATTTTTAAATTAAAAGACGTATTAAATTCTTTATATTTATGCAAATACTACATTACCCGTTACCCCGTCGGATCAGTATGTTATATTAGCAATGAAATTCATGTATGAGCGTGGCACTTGTGACATAAAGAAACTAGTTTTTTTTTCCATAACAGAAACATTTCTATGAAAGTATATTAAAATGAAAAATCACAGACGGATCACTCAAAAATTAAAAAAAAACTCCTCCCTCTTCGTGTAAAATTACCTACTTTCCGAATAATAACTCAAAAATAAAAAAAAATTAAACAGGATTTTCCTACGAATCGAACGCCGACGAAAGTCATGTAGCAGCAAAAAAACGCACATGAACCTACCGTGAGATATATAAGAATGAAAAACCCATATTGGAATCCTTCAACCAAGTTATAGAAATTTAAAATCTAAAAAAATATATATATTCATAAAGCCTGAAGCAAAAAAATAAAATCTAAATAAATAAAATAAAATAAAACTAAGACTGAAAGAGATTAGTAAATGAGCCAAGAAATTCACTGTTCTCACACAACTATTTTGTATTCAAGAATATAAACAAAGAATAAAAAAGAAGGAAGGAAAAGGGATGGATAGAGAGCAGTAGTAGTATTAGTATGAGTAGTAGTATTAGTAGTCTTGGCTTTACTACATTTTTTCTTCTGTTTGTCAACAGGTTAAAGTCGTGTAGTTGTAAGAAAATAGTGACAGTATAGTTGGAATAAAGAATAGTTGCAAAACAACCCCACTCTTTCCATGTTAAATAATAATTTCGAAATAATAACGTTAATATTTCAATGCGCAGGTCAAAAGCTGCGAAAGAAGCGATTTGTGTTTATTTGTTTACGTTGTTATGGATTAATGTTTATGCGCGCAAGCGCAACTAGATGTCGTAAACCGGACAGTGGGTTACAACACTCGTTACAAGATCATCCGAGTTTTATAATTATATAGATTACGCCTCAGATAATCAATATTAAAGGGCTAATCAATGTATTAAACATTCCGGTTCTTATTATTATATTTCTGGAGCTATTATATTCTTAAGCTACTAAATAACCAGTCAGATATAAAAATCACGGATAATGAACCGATTAATTTACACCCTTAGAGTTATTCATAAACGGATAACCGGATATCCTTGAAACACCAGCATAAATGTGATTAACCGTGGAATTTTACTTCACTAGCAAATAAACAAAACATTTCCATACACCTATTCTGACTGATTTTGTAAAAATGCAAACATGCTTGATTTCGGATTTCTTCACAATATTTTTAACATTATGAAATTGCAGTTGATCTTTTATCCAATCTTACACGTACTCGTTCTATTCACATACATTTTTTTTTTATTTCATTGTCTTTTTTATAACAAACTAGAAGGAAACCGGGCGTTTCCCCGTCTGAAATTACGCTTAAATATAATATTTGAATTTAGGCCGATTTCGTTTTTATTATTATAGAGTAAATTCTCTATTGATTATTTTATTGTACCCAATATATAGTGAGGATTTCAAAAGTAAAAATAAAACAAGTACGGCTAGGATGCTATCAGCTAATATTGAGTTCCAAACATAGACCACCCTAGTTGTTACCGTTTGAGCTATGAAGATGACAGATGAGAAACAGTTACAAATGTGCCGATTTTAGCATATAAATGTATAGTTGCTCATAGTACGAGAGCATTTTCAGACGAATCAAGTCCTCCGAGTCCCAATTATCTTAAATCTTGAACAATTAGCAGCTATTTACCCGGCTAAGGACAAAATCGAATTTGTGCCTCGAATCCAATCATATCAGGTTTCACGTCTGTAGTCCAAAACTTCACAGAGGGCTTTAGTATGGCCTGTTCTCCCCCTATCCCACCAAGAAAAGACCGACAAGATGACTTACATGAATACATCTTGATTTTAGTAAAAAAAAACAATTATGTATACAGATGTGTTATCAATTGTCGAACTATAACGATTTTTTTCCTATCACGGATCAGTTAAAAACAATCCAGTACAAATTATTAAAACAACATGGAACTGGTCACGAAATAAAGAGACTAAAGTTTCCACCATACTTTTTTACTGGTTTACCATGTTACAATATGTTTTTGTCGCATCTTATTAATTTGGGAAAATTGGGCTCTAAAAAGGGATATGTTGTGTAATGTGTATGAATATGTTCTATAACGACGTACATGTTGAATAGTGGGGGTTATGTTTTATCCGTATATTCAAGTACGTGTAAATGCATATAGGTATATACATCGTATCATTTAGTTGAACATCTAGTGTGTATATTTTAACAATTATGCAACAGTTCTAACAGGACACGATTGACGTGGACGTATCGAAACCGTTGTAGACAAACAGTACTTTTTAACAGATGTAAATAACACAACACATACAGATGTAAATAACAGAACACATACCTAAATTATTTAGGAAAATTTATTTACAGCATCTTAAGATATTACACGTTTTAGCATCTTGGCTGCCTGAGATAACGCTTCCCCCCCCCCCGCCGCTATGAGGAGACTAACTCCACTTTTTGAGTCGTTCGTTCTCTCTGATGTCCAGCTAACGACTGACTAGAATCTCCCTAAACATACATCTCATCACATGTCTAATTATGTGTCTCATTACCTGTCTCAGACCAACAGCTGATGTAACCTCAATCTAGTTATTTGTTTATGCAAACCAAAACCCATGTTTACATTTATTTTCTATTTTCACATTCCTTTCGCGATATTATTATACTAGATGTATATCATTTTTCCCAATTTGATTATTTATTTTTCTAATCATCATAATTGATCCAGCGACCTGCCGTGGCTCCAATCAGTGAATAATAATAATAATAATAATAATAATAATAATAATAATAATAATAATAATAATGTTTTGGCCCTGCTTGCCACAGTTTACACAGATACTACGCTATGATCAAAGCCCAAAGGGGTACACCATTACGCTTGAAATTAGGCGTATGCCAGCGTTACACACTAAACAAACACGTTGATACTATATTACGTTACGTCGCATATTATTTCGTAAATATTTACTTTTCTTTTATTTAAGTTACATAGAAAAATCGTCACAGTTAGTTACAAAAAATAAATATAAATAAAAAAAAAGATCCAAACGACATCCTCCACTAATAACCACATTTATTTATTGCCTATAAATATTATCAATATATATCTAATAGATGAAAGGAAAAATGTTTCATCCATAAAATTGACGTTATGCTCGAAACTTGGCAGACGCTTCTATCACTTTGTTCATATTTGGGCTAATGTTGATAGTGAGCAAAACCACAATGTTTCAAATTGTCTAATTCCGATCCATTTGTAAAACCAAATAGTAATGCGTAAACAAAACACTGAAATTCTATTATATCCATTGTGTAGGCATAACGATATTAACACAGTCAGTTCAACACTATATATATATGTGTGTGTGTGTGTGTGTGTGTGAGTGTATGTGTGTATACATATATATTATATACTTTATATATATACATGACAAAAACAGAATATATATATATGTGTGTGTGTATGTATACATATATATTATATACTTTATCTATATATATGTATATATATGACAAACACAGAATATATATATATATATATATATATATATATATATATATATATATATATATCAGGATCATTGTGGTGAAAAGAAGACGGTTTAGAACTAGAAGTAGGGAATAAAACGTTTTCGTATATATAATCGAATTCGTTCAGAGATATCGCAGGCAAATGAAGAAAATCATCATCAATAAAAAGGGATATTTTCTGACACTGATTTGGATTAGCTTAATGAGAGAGATTAAACGCTTTTGAATCTGTAGTCAAGATATCGAATTTCGCTGGGCTCATTTTGTTACCAAGGGGTGTCATTTCTTTAGAAGAGATGTCGTATATATTGTTGTTGTATTTCGTCTTAGTAGAGAGTCTTAGACGTTGAGTGCAGATATACTGCGTATATATCAAGAGAGAGACAGTTCTGTATATATAATAGACAGTGTACATGTTAATACAAGAGAGCCGACGACATGTAATACACAATGGGAAGAGAACTTAGATATATTGATAGATCGAACGAGATATAGTTTGTTTGACATTTATGTTTGACAGTTCTGTGAATTGAAGTATTTCTATAACATTGACACATATTTTTTACCTATTTTCGAGATGGTGATTTTCACAAATTTCTTATATAAATTGACAATACCTTTTCTGTTGAATACATAACACAGAGACTCAGATACAAAAAGATGAAGTTGTGTGTTTATTCCATTTCGACCGGTCAATAGGTTTTCATAAAGTAATTCTTTACATGATTCTTTCTCCTTCTAACCTCCGCTTCCAAGGTTCTATGTTAACTCTGTCTCTGAATCCTCTCTTCCCCCCTGACTCTAACTGAAACTCGGTCAGATCCTCTCTGCTTCTCTGCTTCTCTGATCTGAAGCTGATTCTATTTGTTTACTCTTTGAACCCTTTCCTATATTGAGAAAACAATTCTGCCATGACGGCACACGTATGTCTGGCAAACGTGACCACAACTCACGTGTTTCAAACATGCGCGATTTGCATGTTTTGAAACAATTTCTGACGGCCAGAAAATTTCCCATTCTCTCTGTTTTACAAAGGAGTTGACCTACTTGTTAATTCTCTAACCGATATTTTTATTATGCATTCTTTCTAAGAATGTGAATAGACTTTCCAGCTAAATTTCTATTATAAAATATTGGAAAATAATTAACAATTTAACTTGACATTCCATTTAAAATCTACTGTTCTTTAAAACTTATCTAAAGAGTTCGATTCTCGTTTCATCTGATATCATTTTTATTTAACTACTCTTTTTTTACTTACATGAAAAGGGGACAGCCTTCTTCTTATTTTTCAAAAAAATGTACGCATTTTTAAATTTTAGTACATTTTTCTATATCTATATAACCACTTGGCTAAGAAAGATCAGACACCATTAAACAAAAAAAAGACACTTTTTTCTCAAGCCAGCCCTTTTCCAACTGACTTCATAATTTTATTTTTTAGACCAGAATCTTGATCTTATCACCCTAGTATATTCCTTTTGGCTGTAGGGTAGTACCTCCTATAACTCACGGCAGCTGCTTCATCCAGCCACCCTTATGCCGTAAACTGAGGTCTCATTTTACCTCTTTACGAAATTGACGAGTCCTTTCATCCCAAAAGTACCTTGGTCGTATCCTTTGCCCGGTTGTTCTATTAAGTAGTACTTTGTCTTCATTTTGTAACTATCTTATCCAGGACATCTCAAAGCTCATTATTAATCTTTGTGGTTTTCTTCCAAATTTTAAGATATACCTTCCATCCACTGATTCACTTGGATTTCCTTGCTCGGACTCTTGGACTCCTGATGAAGATTTTAGAGAATATTACTTTTAACTAATCACCCCCAACCTTTAAGTTCTAGTATGACCCGATTTTTGTGAGTTTTCTTTTCTCTCATCAGAGCATCAAAGATCCAGCAGAGATATCCTGCATTCATTCATCTCTAAAAACATACAAGGTTATATCTTCCTACGTACCTACGGTATATTTTACTTTTCTCTCACTTCATTATGCTATATATGATTAGCCTTCGGATTCTCATAGCCCTTTTTTCATAAGGAAATCTCGTACCATTCCAACGCCTTCCTTGTTTATTTATTGTGCCGACTTATCCTCTGCGCGAAGCCGTTACATGCAGCATGCTTTAAAAAGCACACAATATCGCAGGTTCCCATCTGCATTTTTCTAATAGGCGCACCTCTAGTGCTTATCATGTATCAGCCTGCTCCGGGCATGCCATAATATGAGGAATCAGTTTATATCTGTGGGTCAAGGATAGCGGTTGTCAATTTTGTTTGTATACTTAGGTAGCAAATCCCCACCATCTCTCGAGCGCAAAGGAGTGGTAAGTGTTGTGAATGGTCCGTAAACCGCAATCAGTAGGCTGTATAAGACCTTGGTATTGTTCGCATCCGAGACAAGCTGTATTTCCTCAGCTTTCTGCGTTCACAATTCATCCTGCTTATTTTACAGCCTCCTCTGTACCTCACGCTTGATTGCCTTAAAATTGTCTATCAATCGAACTTGCTCACCATCCATCAAACCACCCCCGAGATAAGCATGCATTGGATTTGGAATCAAGAGAGCCATAATTTCAGTATCATTCTTATTGAACCAATCCTGATGTTTACGCTCACAATAACCTTATACTCTCTCACATATCTCATAGAGAGACTCCTTAAAAGCAAGCCAAGTGTTCTCACAGACAATCTCTTCCATCTCCTTAACTAGTTTCTCCCTCACAATATTGTCACTTAGACGGTCAACATTAAATCGTTTTCGGATAGCCACACCTGGTCCCTTCATTTCAGGCTTCACAAAACACTTAACCTTTGCACGGACCAACCGATGGTCGGTCCAGCACTCTGCACCACGCATGACACGAACACTGCAAATATCCCTCATCTAACGTTTTCTGACTAACAGATAGTCTATCAAGTGCCATTGTTTGGAACCAGGATGCTTCCAGTTCGTCTTGTATTTGTCTTTCTGCTGAAACACGGTGTTACCGATTTTAAAACCCATCTCTGAAACACGGTGTTACCGATTTAAAAACCCATCTCTGAACAAAACTGCAACAACATCAGACCATTGTTCTTACTCTTTCCCACTTCGTGTTTACCCAGCACATCCCAGGTTTCAAAATCTCTTCCCACCCTAGCATTAGAATCTCTAAGAATGAAGATCTTATTAGCAAAGGGAATGCATCTACCTACACCGCACAAAGGTTTTCATCTTCTGTTGCATCCATAGAAGTGCATAGGCACTGAAAAAATTTGTATAACGACATTTACCAGAGGTAACCTCATAGTCATGATCCAGTCACACACACTACGGGGAAAGAATTGGTGCCTTTATAGCAAAAGCCACGCCTGATTCCCTCTAACACCCATCTGCTATACCACGACAGAAAATGGTGTAGGCCCCAGGCAACTCAGAACACTGTCCTTCATTAGCCAGCCTGGTCTCAGAGTAACTATGCCCATATCATAACATTGAAGTTCCTTAGATATAAAAGTAGATCTACGCTCTGGATGCCCTGTATGATGAGGTATCGTTACGAATCAGCAGGGCAAGTGATTCCTTTGGACAGTTAGACAAATATTTGTGGAGCTGTCATGGGATCTTGCTGCCAACTAAGATTAAGGTTTATGCCGCATGCGTTCTCTCTACTCTTCTCTATGTCTGTGAAACTTGGACATCATACAGGAAGCATTTGAGAGCTCTAACGCGGTTTCAGCAGAGTTGCCTCCGGCGAATCTTCGTTGTGGGTTGGCAAATGTATGTCAGTGATGTGGAGGTGCTTGAACGTACCCAATGTCTAAGCATTGAAGTTCAAATTATCAAATATAGACTGAGATGGAGTGGGCATGTGGTGAGGATGTAAGACAGCCGACTCCCCAAACAACCTCTTTTATGGCCAACTCGCCGAGTGAAGACGTCTGGCACAAAATCCTAAAATGAGATCGAAAGATTGTTTGAGGCCCACGTAATAAAAATGTGAGATAGATGAAAGAACCTGGGAGAGTCTTGCTTTGGATCGTGGAGAGTGGAGAAGGACCTTGAGGGGAGGTGTGAGCAAGTTTAAGGCAGATCGAACCCAGTATGAGCGGCTGAAACGTGATATCTGGAAAGGGAGGGTGAAAGGAGCAGTTGATGGGCGGAGCCGCCAAATTGGTCTGGAGTGTGAGGTGTGCGGAAGATTATGTCTGAGCAGAGCAGAGCTGGCTGATAAGCAACCAGACTACTCATCAGCGCAGTAGGCCACAAAGCAGTCGTGTATCGCCAGATCTAACCTGTGTCAATTGCGGGCGGACGTACAAAACAGAAGGTGGTTTGAAGCGGCATTTGATTATAGATAGAAGTGACTATAAAGAACGTGAAGGTAGTGGCGCACATGTTTGCACAATGTGTGCCAAAGATTGCCAGAGTTTGGCGGGGCCTAAAAGTCACCTTCGTGCTGCCCATCGCTGATTTATTTTCGTGTTTCTGTATATCATTTTTGTGCTATATCAAGTAATGACAATGCACGAAAACGGGTTTGCTGACATCGTATATGACTACTTCATGTAATCACATAAACTAATATACGAAAGTATAATTTTATGCGTAAACTTAAAGTATTTCCTTGAACAGTTCTAAATACATAGGTAGAGCTAGGTAGTAAGTTATAATTACTATATATATATATATATATATATATATATGTGTGTGTGTGTGCGTGTTTGTGTATTTGTGTATATGTGTGTTCATGTTATGATTGGATAATAAACTGGAAGTAGTAAATATAACTGCTAACATAACTATGTAGTGCTTTAATATGCATATTATACTCGTAAATAAACTGACTGAGTTAAAATTAGTCCAATAGAAAAAAGAACAATTTGAAGAATAACCTGTTTCCTAATATATAAACTTACATATATAAACACATAAGAACAAGTAGATATCATATTTTGGGATTTAAGCCATTGAAAAATTACAAAAATAACAATATTAACACAATTCCAGCGTTTCTAACACTACTCATAATACATGCAAATTTTCAATTCCCTCGAGACAAATAGCAAAGCCAATTTCAATTAGCATATGTGTTAAAGTTTGTATTGAAACTGGATAACAATTCGCCTCCTAGATGTATGTTGTGGGGATGTGTTAATATTGGCATTGGTCTGTCTCACAATGTTTTGGTATTTGTTCCAAATACGTTCCCTAAACGATTATATTCATAGAAAACAAAACTAAAACTCGTTCCGAGACGGGTAACAATTATCTTCTGAACAGTTGACATAAATTTCACTTTACAAAATCAAAAATTGTATGATTAAGATATAGTGTTAATGAACATTATGTCTAGAATTCTTTTTTTAAAAAGTTTCCATTTGGAGTATGAAGGGAAATGAGCAGCAAGATGTCTATTCACAATGTACTTGAACTTCTGAATGTCAGTACCGTTGGGAAAGCAGAATCCCGGAAGTGAGTTCCAAAGTCTAGCAGTTCTGGGAAAGAAAATATTGTAGTATAAGGCTTTCTTACTACTAGAGATTTCTATGGTATAGGGATGGGATTCAGTTGCTTGTCGGGTTTTTCGAGGGTATTTACGTCGAGGAGATACAAGCACTTGGAGTTCGTCAGAGCATTCATCATTAAAATACTTGTAGAACAGGCAGAGGGATACGATATTTCGTCGTTAGGACAGAGGCTGAAGCTTAGCTGACAGTTCAGGACCTATCAGGTTGGCGACTCTCTTTTAAACCATATCCAAGAGTGAGAGACAAGTAGAAGATGCACCAGTCCAGATGTGACAACGGTACTCCATACATGGGCGAATGGTGGACTTATAGAGGTACATGATACTTTCCGGCTTAAGTAGCCTTCTTGGCAGCAATCCTGGCAATGCTCTCAATGTATCTGTGTCAATTCATGTTTCCTGTGAACGTTAGGCTGAGAGAGACAGACTTTAAGAGATGCACACAATTAAGTATAATTTGTACTAATCTCTCCTCATCACGAGTAGGTATAAAATAAATGGACGCAAATGATATAACACATGGATTTAAATAAATACATGTTATTACGACATTCGTTTTTATATGCATTTTCTCATGTATTATTTTTAATTTGAATACATTTTTTGTTATTAATTATTAAGATTAAACAATGAATGTTTGTATAATTATTAAAGTTGCTTTACCACAGGAAACACGTACCATCATGAGAAATAAGCACGTTTTATAAATATTAAGCTTCTATTCTACTCGTTTTATAACTGGATGTGACACAATATCAGAGTGTGACTATTGAAATAACAGCGCAACAAAACAGCTATCTATTGACCATGTATCTCTACGGCAAACTGCTTGTCGATCCCGTCTTAACGTACTTTGTGTCTATTTACTATTACCGTAATTAGTAACTCGCTTTGCACTCGTTGTAAGATTCCGAGAACGGTGGAAAAGTCAGTTTGAACTCAGTCAGAATTAAATAAAAGTATTACCTCTCTGGCTCAAACTGCAATTCACGTCTAAAATCATTGACAACGTTTTATATGTGATCGTTTTAATTTTCTTGAAAAACAGGCTGCCATTGGAGGCTTTTGGCCAACGAAATCCGAAGACAAGTACAAGTAATTAAGCCAAAATTAATATTTAGTCGCGTGCAAGCGACTCTATAAGTCACTCCGTCGGTCTGTCTGTCTGTCGGTCTGTCGGTATCACATTTGTGCCATTTCCCCTTCACTCTCACGTTAAAAATCGGCTTGTGCCTAATTTGCTCGATGGGGGAGCAAATAAATACAGCTTTCCTTGGCCTTTTGGCCGAGATCTAAGTGTAGTGTCTGTTCCGGCAGGTGCTGCAAAGAAAGACCATATGTGGGGTCGACCCCACATATGGGACCTTGGTCAATGTAGGGGGGACCCTTCATACCAATTGACACTATCCAGCTCACCTACTCCCCGGGGAGCTGGTCCCTATTTCCCCTTCACTCCTCACATTAAAAAATCGGCCTTGTCACTCATTTGCTCGGTTGGAAAGCAAATAAATACCAACCCCACATATAAGACCTTGGTCAATGTAAGGACAACCCTTCATCCCAATTGTCACTATGCAGGTCCCCCACTCCCCGGAAAGCTGGTCCCCATTTCTCCTTCACTACTCACATTAAAAATCGGCCTTGTGCCTAATTTGCTCGGTGGGGGAAAAATAAATACTAACCCCACATATAAGGCCTTGGTCAATGTAGGGGCAACAATTCATACCAATTGTCACTATGCAGCACCCCTACTCCCAGGGGAGCTGGCCCCCATTTCCCCTTCACTACTCACATTTAAAATTGGCTTTGTGCCTAATTTGCTCGGTGTGGGAGCAAATAAATACCAATTCAATATGTACGACCTTGGTCAATGTAGGGGCAACCCTTCATGCCAGTTGCCACTATCAAGCTCCCCAATACCCTGGGGAGCTGGTCCCCATTTCCACTTCACTCCTCATATTATAAATGGGCCTTGTGCCTAATTTGCTCGGTGTGGGAGCAAATAAATACCCTTTTCTTTACCTTTTGGTCAATATCAAAGTGTAGTATCTGTTCTTACTACATGCCGTACTTATGTTTGTAACTTTGTGATATAAAGTGGAGGATCACTTGTCCGTATTAATTTAATGTAAAATGATCACACACTTTACAATCAGTCAGTTCCAAAGCCATTCAATCATTCTCCAGATCTTTCAAGGTGTTTTTGAAGGATTCCAGTATTTTTTTTTAGCATTCCAGTTATTGTTAAGATCATTCAATTCATCCTAAAGTTCATTGAAGTCATTCCAAGTCATTTACTTTTTATTTATTTAAGTAATTTCAGCCCATTTTTTGGTCATTTTAGTTTATCTTTAAGAATTTCATGTCAATCTTACATTTACGCATTCATTATTTACACGAGAGCACGCGACTAATGGCTATCGGCCTTATTTTTTCTTGGAGAAGCACACAAACACAAATGCGTGTCATACCCACAAAACTTAATTGACAGTGAGTGAATCAACTTTCATTCACCATCGTCTAATAGAATATAGATAACCATCCGTATGATACCAACGACTGAGATATTCAATCGTAAAATGTTATTTTACCACTATATCACGACATGAACGAAACTTTTGCCAAACTGGTTTTTAGCAGACAAAGTGACATTTTACGTGAAAAAACATCGGCGGGCTTTTTCTGTCAGTAAGAACCCCTCTTAAAGAAAGAGTCTAAATTAGAATTGTTTTATATATATATATATATATACATACAGACAGGGAGAGAGAGATTAATAGATACATAGATATGTGTATAAGTATACACACACACATATATGTATATATATATGATTCCCTGTTCTTCTATGGCACAGAATTAAACGACACACACACACACACACACACACATATATATATATGTGTGTATGTGTGTGTGGGTATGTGTGTGTATGTTGTTTGATTTCTGAAAATTTACACTAAAGTAAAATGAAGGAATACATATATATATATATATATATATATATATATATATATATATATATATATATATATATATATATACAGATGTTTATTTTTTCTTGCTTGCGGTAGTTTTTTAATGAATTCAATTATTTATACAAAAGTGTATTTTTACCTAAGTACGAGTTTGGGAATAATTATTTTTGAACAATTTGGTACATCGAAATAGAGAGCGGCATATGTATTGTGTTTAAGATATATTTAAATATATATATATATATATATATATATATATATATATATATATACATAAACTTATATAAATTCATATTAATGAAGGAGATTGGTGAAACAATCTTTCACTTGGTGCTTGTACCACTAACTGAAAGATTCTCATGGAATATTGAGATAAGCTGCCCCACTTCACACACACACACACACACACACACGCGCACACGCGCACACACACACACACATATATATATATATATATATATATATATATATAAGCCTGACGAATGCTAGTGTGGATGAAACGCGGACTATTCTGTGTAGCTTAATTGCCATATATATTTTTATTACTACCTAGCTCTACCTATGTACTGAGCACTGTTTAAGTAAATATTTAAAGTTTACGCATAAACATATACTTTCGTATATTAATTTATGTGAGTAAATGAAGTAGCTGTATATATATATATATACATATATATATATATATATACATATATATATATATACACATCATATAAAGGAAGATATATTTCTGCAATGAAAAATTAATTATAATACGTTTCATAACTTACAACCTTAATGTACTCATATGTTGACTCCTGTCAAAAATTGATATAAAATATATTTTTTCTTTTTGACATTTTATGTCGATACGTGAAAATATATTTATTTATGTATATATACATATATATATATATATGCATATATATGTATATATATACGTATATATATATGTATTTATATATGTGTATATATATCATAGTATATGTATATATTATATCATAGTATATATATTTATATGTGTATGAAGGTGTGTGTCTGTGTGTATTTCTGTGTGTATATCGTTGTGTGTGTTTCTATAACCGGTGCAGAATAATACGGCCGGTCGTTTTACTCAAGCCTGGGAAGTTCCAGAGCATTAACCTTTGTGGAGTTGGGGTGAAAAAGGCAGACTGAAAATATATCAAACTGGATAGTCACAAGCAAAAACATGAAAATATTAAACTAGGATAAAGCAAAAAACAAAACAAAAAAAAACAAACAAATAACAACAAAAACTGTCATTATTTATATATATATATATATATATATACATTTATATATATATGTATATATATATACATTTATATATATATATATATGTATATATATATATATATATAGAGAGAGAGAGAGATACAGAAGGAGAGAGAGAAACAGAGAAAGAGACAGAGAGAGGCAATGAAGAAAGATAAATTGGATATTATTTAACAGCTGATGATATTTAAACTTTTATGTATCCGATGGAGGACGTACATACTGTTCAAGAATTCGTTTACATATCAATATATATTATGTTATTTTTCAATATGTGTTCGCTTCGTTGGTACAGTGGAAATGTATGTGTGTTTATACACGCATACTTATACATACGTGTGTGTGCGCGCGTGTGTGTGTGTGTGTGTGTGTGTGTGTGTGTGTGTGCGACCGCTTTTGTGCTTATCGTTACATGTGAATACCACTGATGAAACTGATATAATTTTAATCCTTGGAAGCCAATAAAGAAGTAAATAAAATAAACTCTCTTACCAATATTTAAAAAAAAAAAACTTTATGTATGCGCTGCTTTTTGGCCATCAATATATTTAAATATTATTATTGAAGGGTACACATGTATTAACCCTGCTTAATTTAATATCATGACAATAATTAAATGATACAATATTTTACAGTAATAAAAGTTGTAAGGAGAAGGGATATATATATATATATATATATATATATATATATATATATATATATATATATATATATACACAATGTTATATGCATTTAATATAGAGACCCTGCACTGCACTGCTGATTCCCGAAAGGATGAAACACTTGTCTATGGTATTTAATAATTATTATAGTGTATATATATATATATATATATATATATATATATATATATATACATATATATATATATATATATATATATATATATATATATAGGTTTAAGCATTTAAAAATAGTTTCCGCATCAAGTCCCAACTAAAAAACATACACCAAATTATTACGGATCTTTATAACCGTTTACTAACGGTTTATTAAGTATTACTCATCGCAGATAATCTCTTTTATATGCATATATATAGTGCTTATACACATAAAACACACCCACATCTATGTATGTGTATATACATATATGTGTGTGTATGTGTGTGTATGTGTGTGTGTGTGTGTGTGTGTGTGTGTGTGTGTGTGTGTGTGTGTGTGTGTGTGTGTGTGTGTCGGTGTTGATGTGCGTAGTTCTGAAAAGAAATTGTAGTAGGTACCGTGGATACACGATTATCCTCTCTTTCTCTATACCATTTATCTCTCTCTCTTTCTCTCTTACGCGCGTGCCCTGTCTCTCCCGCTCTAAACTACACACGTACAAACTTGTCATCTTTTGCCAGACAAGTATCGTACTCACATCCATGCTTACGTCAACACGTCCAAGTTCTCCACGCATGCGTAAGTGTCAGTTCGAAACTAGATCAGTCTCATCGAAGGTCATAGTGATCTGAACGAAATCACGGACGACGGGCTCAATACGTATCCGTTGAGCGAATACAATTTCGGTGTCGCTATCTTTTAGCCTGAAAAATCTCTTCGTGTATACTCTCTGCACTATTATCCTTATTCTCCTCCAATGAGTTTTGTTCTTTTTTTTTGTATTTACAGTTTCATCCTTAGTAACTAACCGTAATCATCTTTGTGACGTTTTATGAAGTCATTTGTATGTTTTATGGTATAGCAGAATGTATCAACGTTTTGTTGTTTACTCTTTTTATTTTTATATACCTTTTAAATTTTAGCAGCGAGACCAGACATTGCCGGGGATTGAATGATGATTAATTGATGGTTTATACTCCCCTATTTTTTATTGTTATCGAAATCTATGACTCGATATGTTACAATCAAACCGATTGATTGCCTTCTCTTAATGTGGACCCATCGCGACACAACTGGAGGAACCTTCAAGCGCCTTCTGCAATGACTTGGTTCACAATATATTGTTGATTACATTTCACTGTAGAGAACCTACCGGTGATTATATAAGCAATATTTTTATCTGTAATGCCTTGCTTAAAAGTTTAAAATGCAAAACTCAAGTATCATGCTTCAATAGTGCTTTTAAATGAAACATTCATGTCGGCCGCGCTGTTGTGGGATCAAAAAACCTACAGTTGATTTCAGATGCCTGGCATTACTGGCTGCGCAGTGATAATGGCTTGAATATTTGTTTAAAATGTAAAAAAAACATAGTGTCGTTGTGAAAGTGTGCTTTAAACAGAAACACTCATTTCTAATGCGCCCCTGTCAGATAAAGAAAATACTGCTTATTTTACATGTTGGGTCTTGCGATTTTTGTAGCAATGAAACTTCTCAAATGCACTTGTGATGTTAGGCTGCGTAAGATGTAAACTTTAGTCAAAATTCTTTTAATCGAATTATTTGAATGTCGATTATTGATACTTATCTAAGACATTCCGACAAAAACCCTTTTAAGAATGTCACTAGGCACATTTCGTGTGAAATTCCGTAAAAATCAACCCAACAGTTTTGAACTCCATATGGAACAAACACTAACACACACACTAGCACACCCACTCACACACACACACACACTCACACACACACTAACACACCCACACTAACACACACATTCAAACACGCACTCACACACACATTAACACACACACTAACACACACACTAACACACACACTAACACACACACACACTAACACACACAGTAACACACGCACTCACACACACACTAACACACTAACACACACACTCACACACACTAACACACACACACACTAAAACACACACACTAACACACACACTAACACACACACTCACACACACACTCACACACACACTGACACACACACACTAACACACATACCAACACACACACACTAACCCACATACTAACACACCCACTAAGACACACAGATAAAGCTCCTTTTATATTATAGTAAAGATTTAATATATAAAATATTTCTGATGAGATGCAAAAAGCTACCATGATTTAGAGCCATATATTTAGTGGTATCTTAAGTAAGAAGTCGTGATGCAAGAACAGTGTTCACATTATATTTACAATAATATTATGAATATTCTTATTAATTGCAGGTTGTTCAACTCGAGGAAAAATATAACACTGAGGGAAACGACGATCAATTTATTAAAAAAAAGTTTAATAGAGTATAATTTTTCTGATATTGAATAACTTATAATGAATAAGTATGTTTGGGAAGAGGACGGATTTACGTTGGGAGGGATAAGTTCATTGAAGTTGACGTACCGTAGAATTACTGGTATCACAACTATATTTCTGCAACGTTATGGCGACAGAAAGGAGTTGAAGTTGTCAGAGTATTAAGTCAGAAATTATAATTATAAAATTTCACTTTAAAAAATCTGTTTTATCTTTCCGATTTCATTAATTTGCTCTTTTGTATATATTATATATCTAATTACTTATTCTTGACATTGTCATTTTATATTTGCGTCGTTTTTTTTAACAAAAATTGCAAGCTTTCTTTTTCGATTTAATAGTGCAAATTAGGTAGACATTGACTATTTATGTAGACGGCTCAACAAGATCTTGTTTACATTGGAGTTTGGCGGAAAGGTTAAGAAGTATTATGTATTATACCTGTCGCTCATAACGAAAACTATTTTATCGGGAGGCCATAAAATGACACGTATTTACTAGTGAAATTTTGTCCAACGCTACATATATATGTATGTATATATTACAAACTTACGTATATATATATATATATATATATATATATATATATATATATATATATATACGTTTTATTTTTATTACCGTATCTTTCTGTTAAGTTACATTATTTTTTCGGCTACACGGCCGTTTTCTTTTTGGCCGTCTGTAGCGTCCTCAGACTTTTACAGAAATATTCGCTATTTTGGGATGAAAGTTTCATTCCAAAATAGCGAACATTTCTGTAAAAGTCTGAGGACGCTACAGACGGCCAAAAAGAAAACGGCCGTTTAGCCGAAACAATAATGTAACTTAACAGAAAGATACGGTAATAAAAAATAAAACGCATATTTGCTCTACAACAGTATTGAGCATTTTCTTCAGTTTTTATTAATTACCATCTCCACTATATATATATATATATATATATATATATATATATATAATATAAAATATATTTGTAGTCATCGACATACAGTCCTGTTTCGTTGTATCACACCTCATCAGTGCCGCTAGACTAGCACCTATCCCAAGCCGAGGATCGAACCTAGAACTGTCATGATGACAGTCGGCTGTTCTACCCCTTGACCACGGAAGCGGTGTCCGCAATTAATCTGTCCGAATATCTATTTAAATAAACATCCGTCCGCCACTCGTAAAGTGCTCAAACGTTTGTTTGTAAACAAACTGCGAGCTTCGCATTTTTTTCAGCCAAATTAAGTAGCGAGTGAGATTATTTACGATAGTGCTCGACCCAAAGAGGGGGGCTTTATAAAATATATTTGTAGTCATCGACATACAGTCCTGTTTCGTTGTATCACAACTCAAATATCTACAGACACTTTTGGGAATCTTCAGTAAAGGGGTCACGATTAACATCAGTCGATAGATTCGAACCCGGCAACACAAATCATCTCTGGCTTGAGTAGCATTGCCTTTTTAAAATAAATTGAAAACAAAATTCTATTCATTTTAAAATTACAATTTTGTTATATATGGATGGTTGAATTGCATTCATCTGCAAAAGACTTAGTTAATTTGCATATTCTTTTAAACATCCATTTTAAGTAATTCCCTATTAGTTTTTTTTTTTTCGGGGGTGGGTCTTATGGGATGATAATCTTTAGTTAACTCTTACGTGTAATTATGTTCATGCAGATATTCTGCATTATTATACTTGCGTAATATTTGCGTAAAAAAGATATAGTAAACACAAACCTCTTTCTATATATATTTATGTATTTGTATATATTTTTTTAGAAATGTTGCCCACCAAATTCCCCCTATAATTTTTAGCCTACAGACATGAAACTTAATATATACGGTATTCGAATTCATGCGAAACATTATATTACTGTTTTAGCTGGGGAAAATCCGTTCAAACGTGTGAGGATTAAAAAATGTACTTCCGGTTTGTAAGGTGTCATGGCTTTCGTAGTCTCGCTGTGGAAATTATTATATATTCTTTCACATTATGACATTTCTATTGCTCGTCAAGTAAGCTTGTCGTGATAACGCCATTAGAGAGCATAATATTCCTACTAGTGAGACATCGGCTTGGGTCATACTTAGTCGCGATGATCACATCCCTTGTTCGAGAGGAAAACAGGTTAATACTACTGTCAGATTTCGTTGCTGTTTACGATCAGTTATAGTCAATAATACTTTATTGTGTGCGGCGCGTTTGCTAAGTTAGTAGAGACCTTACCTTACATGCAAGAGGCTCGAGTTTACAATCTTGTGTTCGGATGTGTCTTACTGATGAGTCCAAATGAGGGCGAAACTCAAGTCTTGGAGTTCCGGTTTGTTGACTTTCATTTGTATTGTATATATATATATATATATATATATATATATATATATATATATATATATATATATATATATATATTAATTAGACTGACGAGTCTTCACGAGCATAAAATGCGGAATATTTTGTGTAGCTTAATTGCCATATATATTTTTATAAATGGCCATACATATATATATATATATATATATATATATATATATATATATATATAGAGAGAGAGAGAGAGAGAGAGAGAGAGAGAGAAATTCACCAGTTTTGACAATCAGGCATTAGTAGGGTGTATTCCAATTTCTACTGTAGCTGTTCATGTGAACTAAAATAAATATATATTCGTCAGACGTTTCATAAGATGTATAACAATAGTATACTGAATTCTCTAGTGTCTATGACAATTTTTAAAGCCTGTACAAAATTAGTGTTGAAACCTATTGAACGCACATCGTATTATTGTTTCGCTCACTTTCTTCCTCTATCTTTTGTTGCTTTGAAAATTTTTTCTCGGTGAAAATAACACCTGCCTGCACTTATAGTCTTTCAAAATATTATATATATATATATATATATATATATATATATATATATATATATATATATATATATATATATGTATGTATATATATATATATATGATTGATGATTATATATATATATATATATACATACTACTTTATATATATACACATAATTCTTTCTATTATTCGTGTCTTATTGATCGCAATTTAAAATCATCGATTTCTCTCAGAAACCCTTTGTTCATAGCCATTTTTTATCTTGCCTCTGCGCATGCTCAGAGATGTGCATTTGTAAGTCACGCAGATTTCCTGTGTATCGTACTTGCATCACTAGCAGATTATTTTACTTTCGTTGATAGGGAGCAAGCTATTTTATCGCTACTTTCCTCGGAAGGAAAATTGGAAAAGTAATCTTGAAGTAAGAGGCGACAATATTTACCTTTTTCCTTTGTACCTTTTCTAAGAATGAGAGAATAGCCCAGGTGTGGCAATAATACTCAGTGTGTAGGCAAATGGTTGTTTTGGAGGTAAACAGTCGTGAGTAACTGTCTAGAAGAGAAAAGAAAGTTCCATTCTTTGCGGTAGCCTCGGCAATTCACTTAATGTATTTGTTCGAATTCATGTTTTCTGTGCACGTTAAGTCAAGGAGTTCGAACGAAAATTTTCAGGTAATGCATCATTAGCCATGGCTATCAGTAGTTGAGAAAATTTCTTGTAATTTATGTCCCCATTCTATTACATACTAGAGATCTTTTACTAAAATTTCAGCCATTTCGTTACATGTATGTTTATTCATTTCCCCTACGTGTCTGTTATAGAGCATAGTACTCTCAGCAAATATATCCATCTCGGAGACAAAATTATAAAGCAGGTCGTTTCTGAATCTCAGGAATAATAAAGGTTTAAGGATCGATCTCTATGGTACACCCATGTTGTTTTGACATACGACTCTCAAGAACAACCTCGAATTATCTTTTATTTAAGAAGGATTTGATTATATCAAAAATTTATCCCGTAATATATGATTTGCCGTACACTCTGAAAGCTTTTACATATATCTAGTTCTATTGCCTTAGTTTCTCTTGCTTTATTCAGTGCAAGGTATATACGTCCAGAAACTATAGTTAGGATATCTGCGTAGAAAGCTTGTCTTAATTCATACTGTCAATCAGAAAGAAATTTAGCATTTATGAGGTGGCAGACTTGATTAATGAAAGAACACAAAGATTTTGTCGGGAAAAAAGTTGAAGGCTATTCGGTCGATAATAGTGTGGGTAAGGTTTTTTTCCGCCAGGATTCTTATGAACTGGTACCACCGAAGCAATTCTCCATCAATCAGGAAAGCATGATCCAGGAAGACATGTGTTGACGAGTTTAGCGAGTATTGCGACAACTTCAGCGATGAATTTTTGTAATAGTCTAGCTGGGATGAGATCGGGCTCACATACATGTGAAGTGTCTACATTTTCTGATATCAAATCTTTAGAAAAGGGCAATTTTCAGATCATCGAGTGTAACCTCAATTCGCCAACGAAAATCTGGAACGGAGTGGTTTGCTGGGTCTTAAATAGAGTTAATACCGAACCGTCCAGACCCCCCCCACACACACATACACACACAAATATGTATGTATGTATATATATATATATATATATATATATATATATATATATATATCTGTGTGTATATAGATTTATTTGTGGATCTATATATATATATAGAGAGAGAGAGACAGAGACAGAGACAGAGAGAGATAAGGGGAGGGAGAGAGAGAGGGAGAGAAAGAGGGAGAATGAGAAATAATAAGGAACAAACCAAGTCATGTGTTCACCAACGATTCGTCTTTATTTCGAAACTTCTTTTGTGTGAATGAGATTAAGAAAACAAAAACAACCGTACAAATTTTTCAAATATTTGAACCAGTGTTTTTGTTATCTTAATCTCATTAATCCCGAGGAAGTCTTGAAATAAAGACCAAACCTTGATGACCACATAATTTGGGTTGTTCCTTTTTATTTATCTATTTTGTCGGAATACTATTTTCATTATTCTCATCATATATATATATATATATATATATATATATATATATATATATTACTCATGTTTTTTTGTTTCTTTCGGAGTTTTTATTTTTGTCGAGCTCTTGAATTTTTGTGCCTTAAAGAACTTATTGGACTTGAGATTTTAAGTGGATGCTTATTGAAACCTGTTCTAAACTAGATAAATGAAATGTTAACATAAACTTGTAAACAAAAATATGTATGCGTGAATGTTGTGAACTGGCTGAATGTAGTCACAAGTTTTATCAAGCAATACTGGCGAATTCCAGTTGTGAGACTTATCCGAATGTACAGCAAGGCACTTATTGTTATGACATTATTTAATATGTAATTATTAGTGCTAGGAAAACAGCATATTATTTTCATCGTTTTGACTGTCAAGTGTGCACCGTTGATATCTTATGACCTTAAACTATATCCGACGGTGAGGGCCCCAGCTCGCGGGCTTTGGGGAGTGTGGAGTCACCCTTTAAATTCTATTGCTCCCAGATTCCCTCTGACCCGGAGTGGCAGAACCTGTTAGGATCCCAACTATGAGTTAAATAGAAACCTACTTGCAAAAAACAAATATATTCTATTAAAAACTGTTCTTCCAAATCACCGGATTCGGCATTAAATAAACTGGAAAGGGTTGATATGCCGTAAAACAAAAACAACCAACCAACCCTTGATATATTATATGCTTTTATATAGAGTGATGCGTTCTCGGTTGATTAACTTTGTCTAATTGTGTCGGATATAAACGCGAGAGTGAAAACAATGAAAAGAATATTCTGTTGTCATAGCCCTAGTAATTATATATATATATATATATATATATATATATATATATATATATATATGTATATATGTGTGTGTATATACACAGATATATATATATGTTTATTTTATATATATGCATATATAGATAGATGTATAGACATATGTACATGTATATATATGTGTGTGTGTGTGTGTGTTTACATATATACGTATTGCTTTCATATATTATTATTATTTTATAAAATTGGAATTCATTATTAAGATGAGTATTATTTATATTAATTTATTTATTGCGGACTATTATTCTCATCTTTATTGGTTGTTGTTTCACGACGTTTCGGCCCACTCGTCAGGTGTTAAGCGCGATGGATAGGAACTTCGAATCACCTAACTGCATCCTCAGCAATCACTGCCATCCATAGTTGTCGTCTCACCAAGTTTTGGCCAAGTAAGCCCCTGGCTGGCTTTCGGTAGGATTGAAACCGCTATCTTCAGACAAAGCTCATCTGGAACCGTAGAGATTCAACATCTCTATCAACTGCGCCACGAAGGACGATCAAGGTTGGATTTTATTTATTATATGATCATCCATTGTCGTGTCCGTACCGAATGATATATATATATATATATATATATATATATATATATATATATATATATATATATATTATTTTAATTGGAATTCATTATTGAGATGAGAATTATTTATATTGATTTATTTTATTGCGGACTATTATTATCATCTTTATCGGTTGTTGTTTCACGACGTTTCACAATAAAATGGCAAAAACAACGACCAGTAAAGATAAGAATAATAGTCCGCAATAAAATAAATTAATTATTGCTTTTACTTCGATAATTAACCTATGTATGTGTGTGTTTGCTTTGTAATGTCACACCAGTACTAATGTAATTAAATTTGTATCACTTACTTTATTGTCATCATCTTACAAAGCACATTCCAAAAAACTCTTATATTTTATTTTGCTTGAATAAATCGGAGTGGATTGTCAATGTCATTGCTATGATGACAATATGTGTGCATTTGTGCCCTGAAGTTTCCCTGTTGCAGATATTGTCGCTGGAAGATTTAAGAAAGCAATCCCTGATATTGGCGTGTGTCAGAAGCAGAGATAAATCATTGAATTCCTGGCGAACGTGTAGTGAGAATAATGGTGACTATGTAGAAAAATGAATTCTGGTCGCTCCTGTTTTTGAAAGCACTTTTATCTTCGTAGAAATGTAACATATTAAGTTGAAAAATAAGAGGTTTTACTTTTGAGACAAACTTGACGTATGACAAACAACATTCATTATTAGTAAAAATGTTTTCCTAATATGGGATGACTCTCTACAAAAATGTATTGGAGAACACAAACGTTTCTATTCAGAAATACGTGTATATATATTTTCATCGCATACCAGTGTTTTGGTAGTGACAAATTGTATAACTTATTGATGGGAGAATATCGTTAAACTTATGTGTATTTATTATGTATTTGTGATGTTATTAATAAACGCATTTTAAGAAAGGTGCGTATTATGGAAAATAGCACGTAACAGTGCAGACACACGTACGCAAATACCGATCCGTTTACGGCATTAGGTCACGGTAAGGAACAAGGCAACGGATATAAAATGAAGAAAGATCACGTTAGAGACGTGGCTGACGTCACAGCCGTAACGAGAATCAAGCGTGGCGGGAGAATGAGGAAATCAATTTTATTTAAAAAAAAAAAGGAGTCGAATTATTAATTGCCCTATGTTACTTGCGACTTACTCTGCTACAACATGTTGGTTCTACGTGTGTAACCTTAAAACGTTGTGTGACGTGATTCCCGCGCAGATAAGGGTAGATTGTATTACTCAGCTCTTCTTAGGGAAACCCATCTAAAAAAATGAACCTGTGATGAAAAATGGAACTTGATACAATCCTTTTATGCTGGTGTCACACACAAACTCAGTTTTTAATTGAAAAACGGAAGTTTATAGCAGAATTCTCTTAGCCCTGTAAGACAATATTTAATGCTGGTGTCACACAAAATCTTAGCTTTCAATTAATTTAAATTTATCACGGAAGTTGTTAGGCTGAGAAAAACTGTCATGAGAATATTATACAAGTCCGCAATCTCAATTCGCCGGAGAAAGCGAAAATGATTTCAAATTAAAGTAATTTACCCTTTCATATATATTGTTAATCTTCAGTTTTTTTTAAAATTATAGTAATGTTTTATTTGATAATTTTTTTTTTGTGTGTGTGACGGTCACAGAGATCGAGGAATGTTTTGCGTTACCGTTTTATCGGAAGTCAGAGCAACTTCATCGTACGTGATTCAAAAACAAGGTAGAGTAGACACGTTTTTTATCAAATATAACCCAATCCCAAAATTGAGGAATTATTCGAAGAGCCAATTCCAGAAATCTAATAGGCGATGCTCGTTTCTCATTAATACAATCTTTTTCTCAGAGAGGAAAGTTTACCAGTCTTTCTTAAGTTCAACTGTATTAGCTTCCGTTTGTGGCCTTAATTTAAGACATACACAACGAAATTCGTCCAGCCACAACCACTCTAAATAGGTTCTGCTTTCTTCTCACTTAACCTAAAGCTAAAAAAACTTCCTTGAGCAAGGAGTATTTTCCGAGAACTGCTTGTCTGTGAAACACAGTATCAGGGGCAGCTTGCCTACTGACGACGACATGGTTGTGTTCTAGTCTTATGGAAATAAATCCTCTTCAATATAGCCAAATTCTACCAAATCATCAGCGACATTACTAACCGTCACGAGGTTATACCAAAATCACATTGTCATACATTTTAATCTTATATCCGAGTAACTTAAGCTCCTGATAAGTGATGCCTCTAAAGCAAAATTACTGTTTGTAGGATTCAAATTAATATGAAATAAGTCGTAGAGAATTTAACGTTGATTAATCTAGCTTTGATATCTTAGAAACAATATTTTCTGAAAAATTAATTAAAATTTCGAGATTTATATTTTTGCTAAATCAAAAATAACAAATGGTTTTGTGTGTGGACA
>NC_136518.1:19980303-20042803 GCF_053919585.1 Euprymna scolopes
ACACACACACACACACGCGCACACAGACAGACATCCAGATATATATACATATATATATATATATATATATATATATATATATATATATATATATATAAAGGAAGTTAAAAGAATAAGACTCGATTGCAAAGCTCAACAAATTGCTTTGGAGCTTATATAGAATATAAAGAAAATAAGAAGATAATAATATAAAATATATATCTTACCGCATCTTAAAAGGAGGCAGCGAATTTTTGCGAATATTAATCCGTTTCGATAATGGTAGTATCCAAGGATAGAGATAGGCTCCTTTGTTTAAAGTTTTTAAAATCGGATGATCAGGCCGAAGTTCAAGAAAGCCAAGGGTAATAATAGAATATAAAATAAAATATAAGGTTATATATTCATCGGGATTGTATTATATGAATATTTCCTTTTAGTATTCTATAAGACTAGGAATCATTAGATTCACCAACATGCGATTTTATTCACTTTAATACTTCGAAGTCTATACATTTATTCGTTTACTCAATAAGGATGATACGTCAATTAGGGTTGTAGGATAAGTAAAACTTTTTATACCATAATATTTCGAAGCCTCATGCTTCTCATCAAAAGAGGAAGGAAAATGTTTGGATACATATTAAGGATTCGACGTCTACATTAGGATCATAATAATTGCGCGTGAGAGGAAGATGGTAATATATTGAAACTGTTAGGAGAGGGATAGAGACAAATATAATCTTTTTATTGGCATGTTTATAAGGGTTGAATCAGGAAATATACACATTATATAATGTATAATTAACACGTAAAAGTATATACATCACAACATTATACTGCAGGTCAAAATTATTGACTAAAAGAGGTAAATTAATCTCATAAAGGAAACGCTTATAAGGTTTTATCAGTCAAGTAGATACATTATTTAAAAACATCATTACGATAATTACTTAGGAAGACTGCAAGAATTGCGTAAAATGTAGTTCTTAGAGAAAAGATATTATTTTTAGGAGATGTTGTCTCCTTATACGTACAAATCTATACGAATAAAAGAGTAGAGGTATATCTGTGTGTCTGTCTGCGTGTAAATATTTAACCGATAAACTCTAAAACTACTGGTCACATTACACTGAAATTAATACGAAGTAGAAATCATACACAACCGAAGGTTTATAACGAGTAAAATCTTTGTTTGGATGGATGAATAACACGCACGGAAGCCAGCATTTTGAAATGAAAACTTTTTATTTTAACTTGACGAACTTTCTATTAGTTTTTCCATGGAGTAAAAATCATTTGTTTTTCGAAAAAGTTTGAAATCACTACTATATATAAGGTACAATAAAATATTTAATAGATAATGTATTCTGTAATAATAAATACGATACGCATGAATTTAAATATGATAAGCGTATTTTACGACCGTTATGGTCGCCCTCTCACCTAGTTTGAAATAAATAGAGAAAAGATATAAATATATACGTCTGTTAAAGATAAATGTTTTTACAACCTTACCTATACACACACACGCACACACAAAAAAGATATATATCTCTATAAAGACCATATGTATACCTGGCTGTCTCTATATTTTCAAACTCTCTCTCATCATCCAAAACTAAATGGACAGAGCAACGCTAGAGACCTCAAATGATTGGATAATTTACGGACTGTACTTCTATGGATCTGTAGCCGGTTTAAATAGACTCGAGGGGTCAAATTTGAAAAAAATTATTGTGCATTTTGTATATTTATCTTAGGTTTTTATTTTTAATCAGTTGATATACGTATCACGTTGGTACAGTGGTAACGTCACCAGCTTTGAATGCTACAGTTTTGCTTTTGGTTTCGATTCTAGCTGATGGCGGCCAAATACTTTTTTTTACTTGAGAGATAGAGTTAGAGAGAGAGAGAGATAAAGAGAGATAAAGAGGCGGATGTGAGAAGAATTATCACTTCAACCGACATATATCCGCCGTATTAAACTGGTGTTTATTAGAGAAACCAGGGGAGTGTATGTAACAAATAGACGCTTTTCAACTTCCGATTAAATACATCATAATCTGTCATATACGCAGGCACGTTCACTTTCGTCCAAAGATAGTTGATATGCCGTAAAGTTTAATAATAACAAACACATATACGCACAGTTTAACGAACGTTATCTGTGTGCATTTTCTACGAGTGAGCATTCATTCCCTTTTCCACATGCCCCCCCTCAAGTTATTCTTCTGACAACAACCACCAGGCGTTTGTTCTTACCGCTACACTTACACACGCATATAATTACGCTACATTTATGCACGCATGTACAAACACACCGGCTTCTGCTACACTCTACCCTCAACTGGCCGTTTTATTCTCTTTGCCATTCAAGGGCTTGATGCCTTTACCACCCTTCTCAAGCTTTGAACCCCAACCTCCATATTTTTTACTGCTTCTTTATTTTATCATAATGTATTATTTTGTAACGAAGTTTCAGTCTCATCTCTAAACACCTTCTTTAATCCTTCGCTTGCCCTCGTTTATTGGCTTTTACTCGTCTTTTCTCTTCGTTTAATCCATATTTTTTACTGCTTCTTTATTTTATCATAATGTATTATTTTGCAACGAAGTTTCAGTCTCATCTCTAAACACCTTCTTTAATCCTTCGCTTGTCCTCGTTTATTGGCTTTTACTCGTCTTTTCTCTTCGTTTAATCCATATTTTTTACTGCTTCTTTATTTTATCCTAATGTATTATTTTGCAACGAAGTTTCAGTCTCATCTCTAAACACCTTCTTTAATCCTTCGCTTGCCCTCGTTTATTGGCTTTTACTCGTCTTTTCTCTTCGTTTAATCCATATTTTTTACTGCTTCTTTATTTTATCATAATGTATTATTTTGCAACGAAGTTTCAGTCTCATCTCTAAACACCTTCTTTAATCCTTCGCTTGCCCTCGTTTATTGGCTTTTACTCGTCTTTTCTCTTCGTTTAATCCATATTTTTTACTGCTTCTTTATTTTATCATAATGTATTATTTTGCAACGAAGTTTCAGTCTCATCTCTAAACACCTTCTTTAATCCTTCGCTTGCCCTCGTTTATTGGCTTTTACTCGTCTTTTCTCTTCGTTTAATCCATATTTTTTACTGCTTCTTTATTTTATCATAATGTATTATTTTGCAACGAAGTTTCAGTCTCATCTCTAAACACCTTCTTTAATCCTTCGCTTGCCCTCGTTTATTGGCTTTTACTCGTCTTTTCTCTTCGTTTAATCCATATTTTTTACTGCTTCTTTATTTTATCATAATGTATTATTTTGCAACGAAGTTTCAGTCTCATCTCTAAACACCTTCTTTAATCCTTCGCTTGCCCTCGTTTATTGGCTTTTACTCGTCTTTTCTCTTCGTTTAATCCATATTTTTTACTGCTTCTTTATTTTATCCTAATGTATTATTTTGCAACGAAGTTTCAGTCTCATCTCTAAACACCTTCTTTAATCCTTCGCTTGCCCTCGTTTATTGGCTTTTACTCGTCTTTTCTCTTCGTTTAATCCATATTTTTTACTGCTTCTTTATTTTATCATAATGTATTATTTTGCAACGAAGTTTCAGTCTCATCTCTAAACACCTTCTTTAATCCTTCGCTTGCCCTCGTTTATTGGCTTTTACTCGTCTTTTCTCTTCGTTTAATCCATATTTTTTACTGCTTCTTTATTTCATCATAATGTATTATTTTGCAACGAAGTTTCAGTCTCATCTCTAAACACCTTCTTTAATCCTTCGCTTGCCCTCGTTTATTGGCTTTTACTCGTCTTTTCTCTTCGTTTAATCCATATTTTTTACTGCTTCTTTATTTTATCATAATGTATTATTTTGCAACGAAGTTTCAGTCTCATCTCTAAACACCTTCTTTAATCCTTCGCTTGCCCTCGTTTATTGGCTTTTACTCGTCTTTTCTCTTCGTTTAATCCATATTTTTTACTGCTTCTTTATTTTATCATAATGTATTATTTTGCAACGAAGTTTCAGTCTCATCTCTAAACACCTTCTTTAATCCTTCGCTTGCCCTCGTTTATTGGCTTTTACTCGTCTTTTCTCTTCGTTTAATCCATATTTTTTACTGCTTCTTTATTTTATCATAATGTATTATTTTGCAACGAAGTTTCAGTCTCATCTCTAAACACCTTCTTTAATCCTTCGCTTGCCCTCGTTTATTGGCTTTTACTCGTCTTTTCTCTTCGTTTAATCCATATTTTTTACTGCTTCTTTATTTTATCATAATGTATTATTTTGCAACGAAGTTTCAGTCTCATCTCTAAACACCTTCTTTAATCCTTCGCTTGCCCTCGTTTATTGGCTTTTACTCGTCTTTTCTCTTCGTTTAATCCATATTTTTTACTGCTTCTTTATTTTATCCTAATGTATTATTTTGCAACGAAGTTTCAGTCTCATCTCTAAACACCTTCTTTAATCCTTCGCTTGCCCTCGTTTATTGGCTTTTACTCGTCTTTTCTCTTCGTTTAATCCATATTTTTTACTGCTTCTTTATTTTATCATAATGTATTATTTTGCAACGAAGTTTCAGTCTCATCTCTAAACACCTTCTTTAATCCTTCGCTTGCCCTCGTTTATTGGCTTTTACTCGTCTTTTCTCTTCGTTTAATCCATATTTTTTACTGCTTCTTTATTTTATCCTAATGTATTATTTTGCAACGAAGTTTCAGTCTCATCTCTAAACACCTTCTTTAATCCTTCGCTTGCCCTCGTTTATTGGCTTTTACTCGTCTTTTCTCTTCGTTTAATCCATATTTTTTACTGCTTCTTTATTTTATCATAATGTATTATTTTGCAACGAAGTTTCAGTCTCATCTCTAAACACCTTCTTTAATCCTTCGCTTGCCCTCGTTTATTGGCTTTTACTCGTCTTTTCTCTTCGTTTAATCCATATTTTTTACTGCTTCTTTATTTCATCATAATGTATTATTTTGCAACGAAGTTTCAGTCTCATCTCTAAACACCTTCTTTAATTCTTCGCTTGCCCTCGTTTATTGGCTTTTACTCGTCTTTTCTCTTCGTTTAATCCATATTTTTTACTGCTTCTTTATTTTATCATAATGTATTATTTTGCAACGAAGTTTCAGTCTCATCTCTAAACACCTTCTTTAATCCTTCGCTTGCCCTCGTTTATTGGCTTTTACTCGTCTTTTCTCTTCGTTTAATCCATATTTTTTACTGCTTCTTTATTTTATCATAATGTATTATTTTGCAACGAAGTTTCAGTCTCATCTCTAAACACCTTCTTTAATCCTTCGCTTGCCCTCGTTTATTGGCTTTTACTCGTCTTTTCTCTTCGTTTAATCCATATTTTTTACTGCTTCTTTATTTTATCATAATGTATTATTTTGCAACGAAGTTTCAGTCTCATCTCTAAACACCTTCTTTAATCCTTCGCTTGCCCTCGTTTATTGGCTTTTACTCGTCTTTTCTCTTCGTTTAATCCATATTTTTTACTGCTTCTTTATTTTATCATAATGTATTATTTTGCAACGAAGTTTCAGTCTCATCTCTAAACACCTTCTTTAATCCTTCGCTTGCCCTCGTTTATTGGCTTTTACTCGTCTTTTCTCTTCGTTTAATCCATATTTTTTACTGCTTCTTTATTTTATCCTAATGTATTATTTTGCAACGAAGTTTCAGTCTCATCTCTAAACACCTTCTTTAATCCTTCGCTTGCCCTCGTTTATTGGCTTTTACTCGTCTTTTCTCTTCGTTTAATCCATATTTTTTACTGCTTCTTTATTTTATCATAATGTATTATTTTGCAACGAAGTTTCAGTCTCATCTCTAAACACCTTCTTTAATCCTTCGCTTGCCCTCGTTTATTGGCTTTTACTCGTCTTTTCTCTTCGTTTAATCCATATTTTTTACTGCTTCTTTATTTTATCCTAATGTATTATTTTGCAACGAAGTTTCAGTCTCATCTCTAAACACCTTCTTTAATCCTTCGCTTGCCCTCGTTTATTGGCTTTTACTCGTCTTTTCTCTTCGTTTAATCCATATTTTTTACTGCTTCTTTATTTTATCATAATGTATTATTTTGCAACGAAGTTTCAGTCTCATCTCTAAACACCTTCTTTAATCCTTCGCTTGCCCTCGTTTATTGGCTTTTACTCGTCTTTTCTCTTCGTTTAATCCATATTTTTTACTGCTTCTTTATTTTATCCTAATGTATTATTTTGCAACGAAGTTTCAGTCTCATCTCTAAACACCTTCTTTAATCCTTCGCTTGCCCTCGTTTATTGGCTTTTACTCGTCTTTTCTCTTCGTTTAATCCATATTTTTTACTGCTTCTTTATTTTATCCTAATGTATTATTTTGCAACGAAGTTTCAGTCTCATCTCTAAACACCTTCTTTAATCCTTCGCTTGCCCTCGTTTATTGGCTTTTACTCGTCTTTTCTCTTCGTTTAATCCATATTTTTTACTGCTTCTTTATTTTATCCTAATGTATTATTTTGCAACGAAGTTTCAGTCTCATCTCTAAACACCTTCTTTAATCCTTCGCTTGCCCTCGTTTATTGGCTTTTACTCGTCTTTTCTCTTCGTTTAATCCATATTTTTTACTGCTTCTTTATTTTATCATAATGTATTATTTTGCAACGAAGTTTCAGTCTCATCTCTAAACACCTTCTTTAATCCTTCGCTTGCCCTCGTTTATTGGCTTTTACTCGTCTTTTCTCTTCGTTTAATCCATATTTTTTACTGCTTCTTTATTTTATCCTAATGTATTATTTTGCAACGAAGTTTCAGTCTCATCTCTAAACACCTTCTTTAATCCTTCGCTTGCCCTCGTTTATTGGCTTTTACTCGTCTTTTCTCTTCGTTTAATCCATATTTTTTACTGCTTCTTTATTTTATCCTAATGTATTATTTTGCAACGAAGTTTCAGTCTCATCTCTAAACACCTTCTTTAATCCTTCGCTTGCCCTCGTTTATTGGCTTTTACTCGTCTTTTCTCTTCGTTTAATCCATATTTTTTACTGCTTCTTTATTTTATCCTAATGTATTATTTTGCAACGAAGTTTCAGTCTCATCTCTAAACACCTTCTTTAATCCTTCGCTTGCCCTCGTTTATTGGCTTTTACTCGTCTTTTCTCTTCGTTTAATCCATATTTTTTACTGCTTCTTTATTTTATCCTAATGTATTATTTTGCAACGAAGTTTCAGTCTCATCTCTAAACACCTTCTTTAATCCTTCGCTTGCCCTCGTTTATTGGCTTTTACTCGTCTTTTCTCTTCGTTTAATCCATATTTTTTACTGCTTCTTTATTTTATCCTAATGTATTATTTTGCAACGAAGTTTCAGTCTCATCTCTAAACACCTTCTTTAATCCTTCGCTTGCCCTCGTTTATTGGCTTTTACTCGTCTTTTCTCTTCGTTTAATCCATATTTTTTACTGCTTCTTTATTTTATCCTAATGTATTATTTTGCAACGAAGTTTCAGTCTCATCTCTAAACACCTTCTTTAATCCTTCGCTTGCCCTCGTTTATTGGCTTTTACTCGTCTTTTCTCTTCGTTTAATCCATATTTTTTACTGCTTCTTTATTTTATCATAATGTATTATTTTGCAACGAAGTTTCAGTCTCATCTCTAAACACCTTCTTTAATCCTTCGCTTGCCCTCGTTTATTGGCTTTTACTCGTCTTTTCTCTTCGTTTAATCCATATTTTTTACTGCTTCTTTATTTTATCCTAATGTATTATTTTGCAACGAAGTTTCAGTCTCATCTCTAAACACCTTCTTTAATCCTTGGCTTGCCCTCGTTTATTGGCTTTTACTCGTCTTTTCTCTTCGTTTAATCCATATTTTTTACTGCTTCTTTATTTTATCCTAATGTATTATTTTGCAACGAAGTTTCAGTCTCATCTCTAAACACCTTCTTTAATCCTTCGCTTGCCCTCGTTTATTGGCTTTTACTCGTCTTTTCTCTTCGTTTAATCCATATTTTTTACTGCTTCTTTATTTTATCCTAATGTATTATTTTGCAACGAAGTTTCAGTCTCATCTCTAAACACCTTCTTAAATCCTTCGCTTGTCCTCGTTTATTGGCTTTTACTCGTCTTTTCTCTTCGTTTAATCCATATTTTTTACTGCTTCTTTATTTTATCCTAATGTATTATTTTGCAACGAAGTTTCAGTCTCATCTCTAAACACCTTCTTTAATCCTTCGCTTGCCCTCGTTTATTGGCTTTTACTCGTCTTTTCTCTTCGTTTAATCCATATTTTTTACTGCTTCTTTATTTTATCATAATGTATTATTTTGCAACGAAGTTTCAGTCTCATCTCTAAACACCTTCTTTAATCCTTCGCTTGCCCTCGTTTATTGGCTTTTACTCGTCTTTTCTCTTCGTTTAATCCATATTTTTTACTGCTTCTTTATTTTATCATAATGTATTATTTTGCAACGAAGTTTCAGTCTCATCTCTAAACACCTTCTTTAATCCTTCGCTTGCCCTCGTTTATTGGCTTTTACTCGTCTTTTCTCTTCGTTTAATCCATATTTTTTACTGCTTCTTTATTTTATCCTAATGTATTATTTTGCAACGAAGTTTCAGTCTCATCTCTAAACACCTTCTTTAATCCTTCGCTTGCCCTCGTTTATTGGCTTTTACTCGTCTTTTCTCTTCGTTTAATCCATATTTTTTACTGCTTCTTTATTTTATCCTAATGTATTATTTTGCAACGAAGTTTCAGTCTCATCTCTAAACACCTTCTTTAATCCTTCGCTTGCCCTCGTTTATTGGCTTTTACTCGTCTTTTCTCTTCGTTTAATCCATATTTTTTACTGCTTCTTTATTTTATCCTAATGTATTATTTTGCAACGAAGTTTCAGTCTCATCTCTAAACACCTTCTTTAATCCTTCGCTTGCCCTCGTTTATTGGCTTTTACTCGTCTTTTCTCTTCGTTTAATCCATATTTTTTACTGCTTCTTTATTTTATCCTAATGTATTATTTTGCAACGAAGTTTCAGTCTCATCTCTAAACACCTTCTTTAATCCTTCGCTTGCCCTCGTTTATTGGCTTTTACTCGTCTTTTCTCTTCGTTTAATCCATATTTTTTACTGCTTCTTTATTTTATCCTAATGTATTATTTTGCAACGAAGTTTCAGTCTCATCTCTAAACACCTTCTTTAATCCTTCGCTTGCCCTCGTTTATTGGCTTTTACTCGTCTTTTCTCTTCGTTTAATCCATATTTTTTACTGCTTCTTTATTTTATCATAATGTATTATTTTGCAACGAAGTTTCAGTCTCATCTCTAAACACCTTCTTTAATCCTTCGCTTGTCCTCGTTTATTGGCTTTTACTCGTCTTTTCTCTTCGTTTAATCCATATTTTTTACTGCTTCTTTATTTTATCCTAATGTATTATTTTGCAACGAAGTTTCAGTCTCATCTCTAAACACCTTCTTTAATCCTTCGCTTGCCCTCGTTTATTGGCTTTTACTCGTCTTTTCTCTTCGTTTAATCCATATTTTTTACTGCTTCTTTATTTTATCATAATGTATTATTTTGCAACGAAGTTTCAGTCTCATCTCTAAACACCTTCTTTAATCCTTCGCTTGCCCTCGTTTATTGGCTTTTACTCGTCTTTTCTCTTCGTTTAATCCATATTTTTTTACTGCTTCTTTATTTTATCCTAATGTATTATTTTGCAACGAAGTTTCAGTCTCATCTCTAAACACCTTCTTTAATCCTTCGCTTGCCCTCGTTTATTGGCTTTTACTCGTCTTTTCTCTTCGTTTAATCCATATTTTTTACTGCTTCTTTATTTTATCATAATGTATTATTTTGCAACGAAGTTTCAGTCTCATCTCTAAACACCTTCTTTAATCCTTCGCTTGCCCTCGTTTATTGGCTTTTACTCGTCTTTTCTCTTCGTTTAATCCATATTTTTTACTGCTTCTTTATTTTATCCTAATGTATTATTTTGCAACGAAGTTTCAGTCTCATCTCTAAACACCTTCTTTAATTCTTCGCTTGCCCTCGTTTATTGGCTTTTACTCGTCTTTTCTCTTCGTTTAATCCATATTTTTTACTGCTTCTTTATTTTATCCTAATGTATTATTTTGCAACGAAGTTTCAGTCTCATCTCTAAACACCTTCTTTAATCCTTCGCTTGCCCTCGTTTATTGGCTTTTACTCGTCTTTTCTCTTCGTTTAATCCATATTTTTTACTGCTTCTTTATTTTATCATAATGTATTATTTTGCAACGAAGTTTCAGTCTCATCTCTAAACACCTTCTTTAATCCTTCGCTTGCCCTCGTTTATTGGCTTTTACTCGTCTTTTCTCTTCGTTTAATCCATATTTTTTACTGCTTCTTTATTTTATCCTAATGTATTATTTTGCAACGAAGTTTCAGTCTCATCTCTAAACACCTTCTTTAATCCTTCGCTTGCCCTCGTTTATTGGCTTTTACTCGTCTTTTCTCTTCGTTTAATCCATATTTTTTACTGCTTCTTTATTTTATCATAATGTATTATTTTGCAACGAAGTTTCAGTCTCATCTCTAAACACCTTCTTTAATCCTTCGCTTGCCCTCGTTTATTGGCTTTTACTCGTCTTTTCTCTTCGTTTAATCCATATTTTTTACTGCTTCTTTATTTTATCCTAATGTATTATTTTGCAACGAAGTTTCAGTCTCATCTCTAAACACCTTCTTTAATCCTTCGCTTGCCCTCGTTTATTGGCTTTTACTCGTCTTTTCTCTTCGTTTAATCCATATTTTTTACTGCTTCTTTATTTTATCCTAATGTATTATTTTGCAACGAAGTTTCAGTCTCATCTCTAAACACCTTCTTTAATCCTTCGCTTGCCCTCGTTTATTGGCTTTTACTCGTCTTTTCTCTTCGTTTAATCCATATTTTTTACTGCTTCTTTATTTTATCATAATGTATTATTTTGCAACGAAGTTTCAGTCTCATCTCTAAACACCTTCTTTAATCCTTCGCTTGTCCTCGTTTATTGGCTTTTACTCGTCTTTTCTCTTCGTTTAATCCATATTTTTTACTGCTTCTTTATTTTATCCTAATGTATTATTTTGCAACGAAGTTTCAGTCTCATCTCTAAACACCTTCTTTAATCCTTCGCTTGCCCTCGTTTATTGGCTTTTACTCGTCTTTTCTCTTCGTTTAATCCATATTTTTCTTATCTTTCTTTTTGTATTTTATTATTTCGCTTTTCCGCATCTTCCGTATCTTTGTTGAGTTAAAGGCTGCATAATATTGCTAATGGATGTGTAGCGAAGGAAGGCAATGACTAAAAGAAAATCTAGAATGACAATATTTACCCATAGAAAAAAAACAGTATAGAAAATTTCAGATCACAAAAACGAAAACAGTTCGTATGAAATGCGTGGTCAAATATCTCAAGAAAAAGTTCTAGATGAAAAAAAAAAGGTTTGTTAATATTATTCGGATTTATTTTCACAACAATTCGATCGAGGTACTATCAGACCTCTGTCAAGTCTTGCCTAACCCGGGGAACTTTCTGTCGAACTCAGGAATCCGAATTTGAATCGAAGCCTTAATTTAATCCACACAGCTAGGGTACTTTTTCCTCCCAACCATAACTGGATAGAATCTTAATTAATTCTCAATTGCATTTTTAGTATCACATTACTGAAGATTTAACCTTTAACGCCAAGAAAAGTGTTACTTAAACATGATTTTTACATAGTCCAATCCAATCCAGCGCGGCCGTAGCCGAGATTGAACTCACTACACAAGTTTGTAATGTACCTATTTACTGTGCCTCCCCACGGGACAGAGTTAGACACCAGGGTCGTTTTTTAACGTGGAGAAAAGGTACAAAAATAAAAATTGTCTCAGTCGTGAAGGATTTCTCCTCCACCGAAAGAGAACAAGAAATAGAAGTGCAGCATCTGAACAACAGATACTACACTTTGATCTTGTCCCGAAGTTGTAATGTAATTCAAATCTTGTCGGTAACTGAATACTTGGATTTTAAAGGGTATTCTTACATGGCACCATCACTAGACGGGGTGTCTACCGCGGCTTAAGAGAGGCTCGTCTACTCTCGAGAGAACGATAGACGGCACCGGTTTCCGAACCTCGTATTTTACATCTATTATGCCACGAGTCCTTGTCGTACGTTGTGCGAATAACACTCAGAATAAGAAAATTAATACAAATAATCAAAACATTACACATTGTAAACTTTCATCTAAACAAGGCCCATAGCCATTAGACGCGTGCTCTCGTGTAATGAATGAATGTATGAATGTAGGACTGACATTAAATTCTTAAAGATAAACTTAAATGACCGGAAAATTGGCTGAAATGACTTAAATAAATAAAAAGTAAATGACTATAATGAGCTTAAGGATGAATTGAATTACATTAAGAATGATTTGAATGCTTATAAAATAACTGGAATCATCAAAAATAACTTGAATGACCTGGAGAATGCCATTAATGGTTTTAGGACTGACTGGTTGTAAAGTAGGTGATCATTTTACATTAAATTAATACAGAAAAGTGATCCCCCATCCTATATCACAAAGTTACAAACATAAGTACAGCATGTAGTAAGAACAGATACTACACTTTGATCTTGGCCAAAAGGCACAAGGCTGATTTTAAATGTGATGAGTAAAGGGGATATAATTACCAACTCCCCGGGGAGTAGGGGAGCTGGATAGTAACAATTGGTATGAAGGGTTGCCCCTACATTGACCAAGGTCTTATATGTGGGGCTGCGCCCATATATGGTCTTTGCTTGCAGTATCTGCCGGAACAGATACTACACTTTGATCTTGCCCAAGGGGCCAAGAAAAGGGTATTTATTTGCTCACCCAGCGAGCAAATTAGGTACAAGGCCGATTTTTAATGTGAGGAGTGAAGAGGAAATGAGGACCAACTCCCCGGGGAGTAGGGGAGCTGGATAGTGACAATTGGTATGAACGGTTGCCCCTACATTGACCGAGGTCTTATATGTGGAGTTGCCCCCACATATCGTCTTTGCTTTCAGTATCTGCCGGAACAGATAGTACACTTTGATCTTGGCCAAACGGCCAAGAAAAGGGTATTTATTTGCTCCTCCACCGAGCAAATTAGGCACAAGGCCGATTTTTAATGTGAGGAGTGAATGGGAAAATGGGGACCAACTCCCCGGGGAGTAGGTGAGTTGGATAGTGACAATTGGTATGAACGGTTTCCCCTACATTGACCAAGGTCTTTTATGTGAGGTTGCTCCCACCTATGGTCTTTGCTTGCAGTATCTGCCGGAACAGATACTACAAAAGGCCAAGAAAAGCCTTAAAAGCTAAGAACATCATCTATTAACAACATACCTTTGATCTTAACCAAAAGGGCCAAGCACAAAATGTTACGGAAAGACCGACAGACCGACCGTCAGACTGAACGACCGACCTACGGACCGACGGAGTGACTTATAGAGATGCTTGCACGCGACTAAAAATTCAAAAAACAAAGGTTTGTTTCGTCTGTACAAATAAATTTAGAAAACAGGTCCATTTCAGCTGTTGAGTTGCAAGTTCGGATATGCGTATACATGCCTGCATCTCTTTTTACTTTGAGGAAGTAAGTGGGTATAAATTTTCGTGTTAAGTGAGCAATATATATGCTGTTGTCAGTAGTTCGTGTGTGTATCTTGCTGCGTCTGTTGCTTGCTTGTGCCGAAGTTTAAGAGGACTTTTGAAAACGATTTTCATTTGTGGTAATTATAAAAGAAAGTAACGGATAGGTAACTAAAGCAATGTACTTTAATCTCCCCGCTTTAATAATATATTTTTGAACATCTTTGAAAGGTATCAAGAACAGCGTTTACAATTAATAAGAAGTAGCATAATTGTAGTTAAATTGGGGAATTTAAAATATACATAAATGCTAGTGTTCCCATCTTCAGTGTGATTTTCACAACGTTTCGGTCGATTTATCCCCCAACATTCTTCAGTTGCGAATTACTTAGGACCTCTATCTAGTCATAGCTGACGAAACAAGAGCACGCTACTCCCGTGAATAAATAAAGAGTTCCGCGCGAAATTCCGTTCAAATTCCCGAGTTTGACAAGATGAACCTTAAGAAGGGCGGAGGTTATATCGACCGAAACGTTGTTAAAATCACACCCAATATGAGAATTATAGTTCGATGAATCAAAATAAACAAATAACTAATTCTCCTCTCAACAATTCAGAAATGTGTCAAATTAAAAACGAAATTTGGGAAATAAAAGATTTGGGGAATTTGTATCGTATACAACATTCACCAATGCTACATGTCCTAAATCATCTCACGTATTATGTAATTTGTCATGCCGTGTTCAAATAATAACAGAACTATTTTAATAATTCTACTTTGTTTCTTTTGTTCTTTCATTCTCACAAACAAGGCACGCCTACTTAAAATTTATATATATATATATATATATATATATATATATATATATATATATATATATATATATATATATATATACGGGAGTTTTGCAGTAAGATGTCTATTCACATTAAACTTATATTGTTGTCGTAACACACAAAGAAAAACATGGAACAGGAAGGGAATTCATAAGACAAGCAGTCCGGGAAAATAAGTTATAAGAACAACAAACATCGAGTATCTTCCATTATATTCTCTATAAATCTCACTTGTCTGTTTAAATGTATGCATGTATGTCTACCCAAGACTCTCGAGAGAAGCGACAGATGTTTACGAGTTTGATTGCATTTTGAAGCACGAGGATTCGAGCGAAAAATATCGAAAAATTGACCAAAAACATTAATACCCTCCTAAACTGGCCACTTTTCTACAAGGAGAGGTCATTTTTGCCGATATTTTCGAAAGTCGTCTCCTCTTTACGATTGGCTAGCGTTAATTCAAACGTTCGTCACTTCCGGTTTGGCGATGGGCGCAACAGAAAAAACATTACTTTTTTTCACATTTTTTTCTCCTTCTCGGTAGGGGCCTGAGCCTGTTGACTACTAGCACTTTGTTTTTTTTGTTTGTTTTTGCTCAACACACACCTCCAAACACCCGGGCAACACCGGGCACACAGGCTAGTCAAGAATAAAGTGTAAAATAAAGCTTATTATCGGAGTTTCTGAAAGTATTTACGTCATGTTCTTTTGAACACATTACATTACAGTACTTGTAAATCAATTACAGTGGTGAAATATTGTTGCGATGGAATAGGAGTTTGGTGTTCATAGGTCAATCATCAAACAAAACCTGGTGAGCCGGAGGATAGGAGTTCTCATCTCCAAACGGGTAACCATGGAGAAATTTATAGATATTTTCTTCAGATCGCAGCCTTAATAAGAAAGAGAATAACCAGACTTGCTGGTCACTGGAGTGCTTTGAATGAAACTCAGCAGTGATTTTCTTTTTTAGACGTCAAAACAAGGATGTGTTTGAGTGAGACTTCACAGAACATATATCACAAATATGACAAAATACACTTATGAAGACTACAAAATACACTCATGATAGAGCGATACGATGTGTGAGGGCTCGGAGGACCGGGTACACTACCACGATTTGGTATTGATGATATAAACTGATGAAGAAAGTAACTGTTTCAGTATATTAATCAAATAGTCATACAACGTGAACCGAATTATAAACTTGTTGATATAATTGTCCCCCATCATACTTGGTCAACAAATCTTGGATAACTGTATTATCAGGCTGATAACGAAAGTATAAATATCAGGTTGACAAGAAAGTTCTTGCGATTTTTGATTTTTAAATTCAAATGAACATATTTCTGTTCAGACAGTGACGGACTCCGATGTCATCTGCATATTATTAGCCAAGTAGCAGCTCATATACCGCTTTCTGTTTCACCTGTCCGCCACTCCAACCAAAACAGTTGCAATCACACTAATTATTGCAGGGAACCGTTGCTCCATAAGGGTAGAGTTCACTGATTAATTAGACCGTTTAATATTTAGAGAACTAGAAAGATACTCAAATTAAAGACATGCCTACATTAGTTTTATTATTAAAATAATCTAATATACACCCTCTCTGATCCATTCGGGGTAAATAAAAAATTGGAGACATTATTTTTGGACCGCCCGTTATATACAAAGACACAGATATATAACATTACATACATATGGATTCACACGAAAAATAAGTGACTTATACATATACACATTGGAATTGAAATATAGATGTTTTATTTTAAAACTTGTTAAGTCTATTCAACCTGTCCATGTTTTTGTTCTTGAACTCTTTACTCTCTATTACCTCTATTTCTTTATTTCTTTGATTAGTTATTATTATTTTTTCATTTCGGTCGGACTTCCTATATTTCATTTTTATTCTCTCCATGTGCTTTAAACAATTTATTCATCTCGAACACAATTACACTGTTTCGCCCATTGTACAAACACGCGTACGTTCACAGACGCAGGCAGTTTTGCCTGCCATTGGATGGGGTGTGGAACAAGTGGAAAAGATACATTAAAAAAGATAGGTAGAAAGAACGAAACTATCACAGAGAAAGTGACAGAGAGGAAGAAAAACAAATTCGAGCAAACAAGAGAGAGAGAGAGAGAGAGAGAGAGAGAGAAAGAAAGAGAAAAGATGAAGGGAGGGTGCGAGTTCAAAGACGAGAAAAAAGAAATGAGTTAATTTAATAACACAAGATGGCATCAAAATGGTGCGACTTTTTGAATCAGTTAATGAGAAAGAAAAGAAAAAATGTTAAGGTATGCATTGCTTAATCCCACAAGTGAAACGATTCATGTCATAATGGCGTCCAAAGAATCCAAGGTCATCAAAATGGCGCTATTTATTTGTTTATTCTTCTGAATTTTATTCTTCTTGAATTCTTTTCTTTCTTGTTTTTTTTTATTTTTCTATTCTCTTTTTCTTTTATTCTGTTTTGTATATTTTTAATTTTATTATTTGTTTTTCGGTTTCATTTCTTTTTTCTTTCATTCATTTTATTACTTTTTCTTTTTGCATTCTTTGCCTTTAGATTTTTCTTCTTTTACTAAAATAGATATTATATGTTTATTTCGTTTTACTTTTTTCTTATTTATTGGTTCATGGATTATTTTTTTTTATCTGGTTAGCATTTTATTGTATCTGTTTTTATTTTTATTTTTTTTAAGTTTATATTCCTCTTCTAGATTAACTTTTTTTCTTTATTTAACTTTTTTTCTACTAATGTACAGTTTGACCTTCTGGTTCTCTTTTCTTTATTTTTCTACTTCATACAAATAGGCTTTATTTAAAGGATTTTCTTGTTTTTTGTTGGTACTTTTTCATTATTCTTCCTTATTTTCTTTTTATTTGTTTAATTCTTTTCGCTATTTATACTTAATGTCTGCCTTTTCTTACTGTTTTTCTTTGTTCTTTTCATACAAAAGTTTATTTGAATGATCTAGCTATTGAGTTTCTTGCTTTCATTCTATCTTTTTCGATTTATTTGTTTTGTTTGCTATTTCTATTTCCTTCTTTGTTATTTTTTTACATATAACCCCTCTATATTTATCTTTTTATGATCCTTTCTCCCTTCACCGTTTTTGCACCATTTTCATCAAGGATAACCTTCTCATTTCTTTTTCCTATTACTGCATTAACTAATATCCTATTTAGTTTTTTTCTTACTTTAGCTCTATATAAAAAAAAAAATAATCATTCTCTTTGTTGTTTTGTTTCTTAGTTCTTCTTTTCCTTTGAATTTACATTACGTATTGCTCTTTTTATCACCTTTCTTTTCTTATTTTTTTCTACTATTTTCATTATGTTTTCCTCATCTTTCATACCGTTGGTACTATTATTATTCATTATGAAATAACAAATGTGGATCAATACATTGCTAACCCTATTCAATTTTCAAATATAAAAGATCTGAGCAGGATAAAAATGAATGCAGACACAAATAAATCTTTTCCTGCAAAAAGGTAGAGTCGATATAATAAATGACTGCTCATGCGTTCAAATTCCTTTGAAAATCAGCATCAGTAGCCAGAATACTATACAAACCATACACGAAACAGGAACGTACTGAACTCAAAGACCTAAAACATACTTTTTGCAGTAGCATTGAATGATATGATAAGCTTCAGGAAAAATAATATTCGGTTGGCTAATATTCTATGCGTTTATTTCTATACTCATTTCCTGGTTTTCCGAAGATGGTTTCATGCAGCTATCATTAACATCATGTATTTAGGTTATTGAGTATATTAAAATTCGTCTGATAAAGGCCTTTAAGTATACGGGTTCATATATTTTTTCTTGTATTTGTAATGGTCAATGAAGCACAACACTACCGATATCTGATTTTTCCCTGACAGAACAACGATAGAAATATTTAGAGAAACCTGCTAAAATATATGCCATATTTATAAGAGTGATTATAAGAAGAAGGTTCATACCATATTGGTGTGTAAGAAATTCGGAGATTGCATCCCCAATCAAAATCTGTACCCTGTCGAATAAGAAAACAAATGTTAAATGGACAAACCGGTATTTCCCGTTCCTCCAACCCAATACAAATATTGATTCCGTCCTAAATCCCCGATTCCGATGCAAAAACACTCATCTAGCCAAAACCACTATCAATAATTTCCCACACTCTTTATCGGTGCTTAAACCTAAATGCAGCTTCCATGAACAAAACTTCTTTCTTAGAACTGCACGCTTGTGGAACTCTCTTCCGATTGCCTACTTTCCAGCAGACTACAATTTGATTGTCTTCAAGTCCAATATAAACAAGTTCTTGATGAACAGTCTTCCTAAGTAATCCAATTTATAAACTTCCCATTACTTATGTTTACTACGCTATAATCGCATTGACTTATGTATACCCATTAACCCTTATCCTCGAGTTGCCTCCTGGCATTGATAAGTGGTGATTCCTGTGTAAAAAAAAAATTACCGGTTCCGATTGCGATCCTTATAAGTCTCTAAATATATATATAAGCTGCTCTTTTCCCCTATTAACGTAAAAACACTTGCTACATGTGTATATATTTACTCAAACATAAAAACCACATATGGGTGGGGCGATCTATAGAGTTAACCTTTACTGGACGTTTAAATCCATAAATATTTGTTATTCTATTTTTACGGCAAGCTGCGAGAGATTTAGTTTTTAATAAAACCAAATAAAGAAAAACAATTAAAATCATCAGTTTCTGGCATTAGAATATAGACTCATTTTTTTCTGATTCCGAGAGATTGAGTCACTCTGATTAGTGGTAGGCGAAAACACACATGTCAATGGATAATTATGTTTAAAAAAATACATTTTTATAGTCCTAATATTTTTATCTATATCTCTCTCGTCGTCTGTGTGTATATATATATATATATATATATATATATATATATATATATATATATACAGACGACGATATATATATATATATATACAGACGACGATATATATATATATATGTGTGTGTGTGTGTGTGTGTGTGTGTGCGTGTGTGTGTGTGCGTGTGTGTGTGTGTGTGAAATAAAATAAACTCAATTAACTTTCTTGGAGTTATATTTTTGGATTTTACCGCCATTGGATTATTTACGTTTCACCAGACTATCCATTCACGTGTAATCTCCTTTTTCTTCACCATATTTCCTCTGCTTCACTTTTTGTTTTCAAGTAAGATCTTTGACTTACTTGTTGGTTCAGCAAATACTTTTGCATACAAAATCCTATCCCGCATTTTGCTAATTCCTACCCTCTGATGAGAAGGAAGGTATTTCTTCGAAACTCCGCGGATTAAGGACTATCCACTTATCAAGTGTTTCCTTTTCAGATTAAATATGTTTTTAATTCTTTTCCAAAGTGTTAAGATTTCAAGGGTAAAGACCCAAAATTGGCGGAAGGGTTTGGTAGAGTTTTCAAAGTCAAATCGTTAAACTTTTACCCCTCCTCAGCCAAACATCTGGCCGAAAATCGATGAAAAAATGTTCCCAAATCTCAATAGCCGTTATGTAAAGTCTCGAGTCTGTAAACCGAAAATTGACAGAGTGATTTGGTAGGGAAATGTACACAGCCACACACACACCTTTTGACTTTTATAGATAGACAGAAAGATAGATAGAAAAATAGATAGATAGATAGATAGATTAATTCATTATTAATCTCAAACCCATAATTATGTGCTCTTTATTTAATATTTTCTCAACTCCAAACATATTTACTATTAATTCACTAATAATCTCAACCCCAAAATTATTTAGTATTAATTTACTATTTTTAACGTCAAACTTATTTACTATTAATATACTATACAACTCAAACCACAAATTATTTTCCATTAATTTACTATTGTTCTCAAATCTAAACTTATTTACTAAAAATTCACCATTAATCTCAAACCCTATATTAATCGCTATTTATTTACTATTTCTCAACTATTAATATAAAACGCAAAATTCACTATTAATATAAAAACCAAAATTATTTGCTATTAATTTACTATTTTTCAACATCAAACTTATTTCTTATTAATTCACTATTTATCTCCAAGAAAAATTTGTTTGCTATTTATTGACTATTGTTCTCAAATCTAAACTGATTTACTAATAATTACTAATAATTAACTAGTAATTTAAAACAAATATTATTTGTTATTTATTTACTATTTTCTCAACCTCAAACTTATTTACTATTAGTTCACTATTAATTTTAAACCCAAAATTGTTTGCTATTGATTTACTATTGTTCTCGAATCAAAACGTTTTCACTATTAATTCCCTATAAATCTAAAACCTAAAAAATATTTACTATTAATTTACCGTTTTTGAACTCCAAAATTTTTATTATTAAATCACTATTAATCTCAAACCAAAAATTATTTACTATTAATTTACTATTGTTCTAACATGCAAAATTATTTACTAATTCGCTATTAATCTTAAACCCAAAATTATTTGCTACTTATTTACTATTACTCTAAACCCTAAACATAATTACTCTTTATTCACTATTAATCCCCAACCTAAAATTATTTGCTATTAATTTACTATTACTGCCTTTTTCACTACTTGCATTTCTCCACGGATTTGCTCAACCCCTTTGTACATAACTTGCCATATCTTTGAATACCTTTGTGTAAAATTTACACTGTTTAGACCAAGAATTGTCTTAGTAACTTCATAGAGACAGCAGAGGTAATTTTTTTAAACTTTGACGCCAATTTTTACCTCTTAACTTTTTATTGTTTGGGTTTTAAGCCAAAATAAAATGTTTGACCTATGTCCAAGTTACCTACTTTAAAGATTTCAAGTGTTTAGACCAATAATTAGCGAAGGAGTTTGGTAGAATCTGACAAGGTCAACGCTTTGAACTTTGATCTTTTGGCAGCCAAATCTTTGCCCCAAAATACATTAAAATATTTGCCGCATTTCTGAATACCCGTTATATAAAATTTCAAATGTTTAGCCCCAAAATTTGCTGAGTAATTTACTGGACACAACAAAGGTCAAATAATTTGACCCATATGTAGCTCAAATTTTCGACTCAAACCGATTGAAAACCTTACCCTATCACTGAATACACATTATGTAAAATTTCAAATCTTTAGACTAGAAATTGGCTGAGTAATTTTGTAGACACTGCAGAAGTAATATTTTTAAACTTTGGACCGAAATTTTGAACCATTTACGTTTATTCCTTGGGGCTGGAACTAAATTATAAAGTTAGATCCATGTCCATTTTTTTTTAAATTTCAAGTGTTTAGATCCAGACGGAGGAGTTTGGTAGAGGTTTCAAATGTCAAATCGTCGAACTTCGACCCATTGACAGCCAAATTTCTGGCCGAAAACCGATTAAAACGAACTTCCTAAATCTCAATACTCCTTATGTCAAATCTTGAGTCTACAAGACCGAAAATTGACAGAGTTATTTGGTAGGGAAATGTACACAGACATATAGACACACAAACAGACAAACAGACAGACAGACATTTTCAATTTTATAAATATATAGATAGATTTTGTCATTACTACTATTAGTGTAAGATTTTTTAAAGAAATTCAAATAAAAATTTTATTAAAATAATCGTGTTTGTCATCTGAACATAGACACATATTTCTCGATTTTCTTACCGATTCCAATACCCCAAAAGTTTAGATTTTCCTGTTTCCTAATTTTTACTCCGATTAATCATTCTAACACTGTGTTTCTATACATGTTTATATGTACGTACGTATGTATGTGAGTAGAGTTCCTCTCTCAGTGGAGGCTGGTTCAATCCGCCTAGGGTGAGTGTGTTCCGGACATGTATATATTTCCACGTCTGGTTAACCCATCGATCCATACATTTATTTCATAATCACTATATTTGATCATCGTTCTTTCTCTCTTTCTATTTATCAATCTATTTGTCTTCGTGATTTCTTATTTTTATCGATCATAATCAATCTTTTTCTATCTCTTGTTCCCCCTTATCCTTTCTCATCCTGTCTCTTTCTCATTAAATCTTCCTGTCTCTTTCTCTCCCGTTCTCCTACTCATATTGATTTTCACTCTCCTTTCTTTCTGATCCGTACGTAAATTTCTTCGTTCACAGACCCCACAACCTGCACCACGAGCAAGCGTGCAATTTACTTTTGACTACCTTCCTCCCCCTTCTCTCCGCACACACTTCCGTAATGATCGCGTATCGATGCCCGGATTTGTTAATGTCTCTTAACTCGCCCTTAAAAAAATGAGAGAGCTTTTATGCACAATATAATCCCAAAATGCATGGCCTTGTGCATTCATATAAGTAAATAAATAAATGCCCTTTTTTAACTGTTAATAACTGTTTCTTTGTTCTTCGATTTTAATGTGATTCCGCCAGTTGTATGCATCGTTTACGCTGTTATCCTACTTACTTAGAACGGCATTGATACACCCAGGCTTACACAAACGGCATTGATACACCCAGGCTTACACAAACGCACACACGTGCACAAGCGCACACGCGATCACCCAGCAGTTATACATACTCACGCATGTCTATTTATCGCCACTATGTAAAGTTAGATTTATTTGTTAATACTATGTACATTTTCCATCCGAAATTAAGTAAACAAACATTAAGTTATTTACGTACAAACTCAAGGGGTACGGGTAGATAATGTGTGTTATATTTAATCCTATTTATGTAATGTACTGAGAACTGCCGAAAAAGTATTAAATATATATTTATGTGTATATATATATATATATATATATATATATATATATATATATATATATATATATATATATATATATACGCAGTATATTATGCAATCTTAAAATAGTAGGTTGGGGCAAAAATATTGTCGTTTTATCATATATAGTTAAATGTCTAAAAACGACATTATTTTTCTATCAACCTTATATATATGTACATGCGTAGAATAATAAATTATATATATATATATATATATATATATATATATATATATATATATATATATAAAATAAAAATTACAATAAGTTTACCAAGGTAATCAAAATGGTAAACTTAAAATATATTTTAAATATTAAAGAGTTAATATTTACAAGTAAAATAAACTCAGCCAGATATATAAGCTCAATAAAACCGAAAAGGAAATAGAGCTTATAATATGAAGATTAATAAAACATGTTAAAAGACATCTTGAAAAAGAGTTAAAAACATATTTAATTTTAAAAAAGGAAGCACAAGATAAGTGGATAGTCCTTAATCCGCGGAGTTTATAAATATATATATATATATATATATATATATATATATATATATATATATATATATATATATTCCTCACTGCCTTTCTCTATCTCTCTATCCATATATATATATATATATATATATACATATATATATATATATATATATATATATATATATATATATATATATATATATACTTGAAGGCTTCCGGCATTGTCCAGCCCAAAAATACGCTTAAATATGATATTTTTATTAATGCAGCTTAATATATATTATATTATATTGGCCCTAATATATATTAATGATTTAAAATAATAACTTGTGCGCCACCACCGAGAATCACAACAAAACATTAACTTTACGATTTACTTTTTTCCCTTGACATTAATGCCTGAGCTATGAAGACATGTTTACTGCAAGTCTAAAAGTTAAAGCATACACAGAAATCTATTATGTTACGCATGCATATTTGTAATGCCCTCGTTCAACCTTCACAGGGCAAATTCCATTTCTTTTAACTTTCACACTTTTGTACCTATTTTCTCCTGGCTATTTCTCAAGCATTAAAATTTGTATAGGTTCCAATACCGCATATATTATAACGTTTTATTTCTGTAGGCGGAAATCTGACAGAGGAGTTTGTTAGGCAATTTTTTAACAAACATATATATATATATATATATATATATATATATACCCATACATAATATATATATATATATATATATATATATATGTTTATGTTTACTGTAACCTTTTTCCGCAAAAAATACTCAAGTATAAATGATGTAGAACATCTACATAAATATAATTACACATAATAGTTAACTAAAGATGATCATCCCCTCTAGAAAAAACGGAAAAACTTATAAGAAATTAACTAAAATGAGTGTTTAAAACAATATGCAAATTAGTTAGATCTTTTACAGATGAATGCAGTTCCATGCCCCATATATAATAAAGTTGTGTTTTCTTTTTTTGTTAAATAAATAGAAAAAAGGTGGTTTTAATATGAATATCAACACACACACACACACACAAATTAAAGAAGTATAGATACTTTAGCGGCTATAATATCAGAGGTTGAAAAAAATTAACACATAACTTTGTATATTAAATGAAATACAAAAAAAAATATTAGTAGAGCTAGGACAGCAGCATATTCTTTTCATTGGTTTGACTCCTGAGTGTGTATTCGTTGTTATCTTATATGTTTCTGTATAGAGTGATGTGGTTCTCGGTTGATTAACTGTGTTTACCTGTGTCGGATATATACTCGAGAGTCACAACAATGATAACAATATTCTGTTGTGCATAACCCTATTTATTAGCAATGATTTTGTTACAGACTAACAATTAAGGCGTAAAGCAAAACTACACATTTTTACATAAAAGTCTTTTATTAAATGGAAAAAAGAAAATAAATTAATGGAGAAAAGTTCAGCCATGATGTTAATTTTCTAAAAATGTGTAGTTTATTTCGTTAAAATTTCTATGAAGTATTTCAACGAGAAATAAAAGTTAATTAATCATTTGGACTTTATTTTAAAGAATATGTAGTGTTCTATACGCAGAACATTTGAAGAACAACTCTTGAAGCTTTTGCAAAGAAAACTCATTCTTGCAAACTATTAAGAGAAACGTCGATGTTATTACTTTGTGATATAGTTCGTGGTTCTTAAACCGTCGTTCATCGTGTAATAAAACGTTATATACAAATGGCGAAAACTGGAAGAGCTCCGAAATAATTACAAATAGAATGTAGAAGAATTGATAGAATATATACAACCATCATTTAGAAACTGTTTAATAAATGGTCTGTTAAATTAATGTAGAAACATATAAGTTCTCAAAGGCAAGGGTTGCTTTCAACTTTTAAAAAATGCAGAATTGCAATCCCGTATTCCAGCATCGGATTTTATTTTTTTTAAAGTAAAACCAAGTCCACAGTAAGAATATACAAAAGAATGTGATATTTGGACTGGCGTCCAATGAGATACATTTTATTTCACTGACGAATCAAATGTTGGGGTATTTTTGTAAGTGGCAATATGTACGTAAAAACAGATTAACGACTGGTTTCTCAGACTGTTACGAAAACGTTACGAAAACCGTTACATTTGGTGACGGTAGTGTGTTGGTGATTGGAATGATTTAATCAACAGGAATTGGCTCCTATCATTCACATACTTAGAAATATCAATGCAGAGATTTCCAAATGTTTTTTAGCAGCATGTAGCACCAAAATTACACCTTAATATTCACGATTTCTATTCAGGACAATGAGCGTTGTGGTAAGGCTCAGAAGAGTGTGAATTTATTTGAAGAAGGGATCGCCTTAATGAAATGGCCAGCAAGATTAACGTAGGGATTCGGCAAAATGTCCGTTGTTTTTCTCGGAGAATTTTATTGACATGATATGAATTTAATAAAAAGTTTGTTTGACGTCTCAAAAGAGTTTTAGCCACCATAATTAATTTAGGTAATAAGCGCAATTATAGATTCAGGACTATTTTCATTTTTTATTTTTTTTTTACTACGAAATATATTCATATTATTTAAGTTTAAGTAAACTAAAATGTACTTGTTGTTTTAAAAGATCTATGCATAATAGCACAATTAGAAATGGTACTAAGAGATTGAGAGACTCTTCCATTTTCTTGCTCGCTAAATTTGACATGAGGATTCTCTTTATAATTTAAAAAAAAATCATCTTTTCCATCTAGAGGATGGGGCATCCAACAAGATGTTTGACATTTATAAAACATTTCGTCGCTTGATAACGCAAAAAAAAAAACACTCTTGCTCTTTTACTCAGGAATACTGGTGTTATGCCATACTATTATCACGTGTCAACTTCGGTGCAAAAGAAAACGTATGCGTATTTCTGACGTGTTTGACATTTACCCCTATTTTAGTGAGTCCAACCAATATATCTTTTTAGGATCCTAGCCGATCTTTCTAGTACAATCGTTTTTATCTCATTTGCACTTGGTTCATCGTGTATACTTGCTAAGTACTTTTAAAAGTTATTTCTTATAAGCCCAGTTGCTCATATGATGATTCGTATAATTGAAACCTCTTTTAGTTTCCAATTTTGTTTCTTGACATACATAAATCCTTGAAACTTTGTCATCTTTTTACACGGATATTACACTAAAAGTTATTAATACTTTTTCATAATTTTGCATAATTTGTATATTATTAATATTAACGTGTTTGAGGATGTTTCAAAAATTGCATTCCACCGAAACTATGCGTAACAGACGGGAATTTGCCTTCGTCATAGATTAAGCTTTACATTATATTTAAATAAATAAAGATTCCTAGTATTACATTATTGAACGAAAAGATAAACCGTTGTTTATACTAAAAATATATAAAATATAAAATATATATGTAGATAGGAAAACACTTACTCTGTATAGTTAATACGAATTCTAATTCCAAAACAGAATTAAACTCAGCACTCGATATTTAAACCTTTAAATAGTTATAAAAACGCAGTAGATATACGACTAAATTAAATTAAAAATTAGATTAATTAAGACTGTGATTTAATGACATTTTTTTTAAAAACGCGTTTAAGTTTTGTTGTTGTTTTTTAGTCAGAAACACGCATACGTTTACTTTTGCACCGAAGTTGACACGTGATAATAGTATGGTATAACACCAGTAGTCCTGAGTAAAAGAGCAAGAGTGTTTTTTTTTTATTTGGCGTTATCGAGCGACGAAATGTTTTATAAATAGCCATGCGCAGATTACTCTTTTTCGGGAGGAAAATCAAATATATTTTTCTTGATCATCAATCAAAGAAATGTTAGTGGTAACCATTTGACCACCCAGATATTCACTTGCTCAACACATTGTTTTTTGTTGCAGATATTTTGCCACAATGTGTTATTACTTTAATCAGGTTTTTAGTGGGGGGACTGTTGAACGTATCGTACAACATGACCATCTTGAACTTCAATGTTCACATGATAAAGATATGCATAGGCTTGATAGACAAGAAACACATCGCTATGGTGTGGCTTAGAGTCTATCTTACGTCGTTTCACTGTGGATCGAACAGCAATAAGCTTCAGTGAGACTATGAGTGACTGAAGAGTCTTTGATGGGTAACATTGCTTGCCCTGAAAGAGTGAGGTATTCATAACTCATGACGTAAGCAACTATTAATATGGTCAAAAGACAGCCAGTTGTTCATACTAGTGGAATAAACTAAAACACTGAAGTTGAATAAAATAAAACATTGGAGAGGAAGAAAAATAATTGATAGAAAAATATAAAATAGCTCTGAACGTTCACGCGTTCATTCACTGCACAGACCGTGATCATTCAGTTCGCTATTGTGAGCAAAGGTTTTTATTCCATTCTCGTCTATAATATAAATCTCACCTGTCTGTTTAAATGTATGTATGTATGTTTGTATATATGCGTAAAACTTTCGAGAGAGGCAACGGATTTACACGAGATCCTTATCGTTTTGAAGCTCGACCCTTCGGACGAAAAATATCGAACAATAGGCTAAAAACATTAATTCCTTCACCTTTCACTCGGCAGTTTTCTACAAGGAGGGGTTCCTTTTTTTCATCGAATTTTTCAAGTCGCCCCCGCTGTCGATTGGCTAGCGTTAATTTAAACCTTCGCCACTACCGGTTTGCCGATGGACGCAACAGCAAAGACGTCACGTTTTTTTTACGTTCTTTTCCTCTTTCGCCGTACGGGTTCGAGCCTGCCTGCCTACTACCACTTTTTTTTTGCTCAACACACACCTCCAAACACCCGGGCAGCGCCGGGTACCAGGCTAGTCTGAAATAAAACTAAACCCCCAATTTACAAAATAATCATAAAAGTTTATGTCTTGAAGAAAACAAAAGGTAGTCCTTTTCTTAGGTTGACTGGCAGACTTACAGAGTAAAGACTTTTATTCAGATGAATAAAAAAAAAACGCCACTAAAATCGGACACAACCTGTCCTCTGTTCCTGGACAAAACCGAAAGTTAATTGGCTGTGCCCTGTCAAGCAAACGGGCGCATAATGCCTCCCTTCCCATCTCTTGAAATATTTTCACCTCTAACATAAACTCTATGATTTGGACTTTTGTTAGTGGACACCAGTTGACCATCCAGAAGCTGATTACTCGGGATATTCATTAGTATCATCAGACAGTATCCATTACAATGTGATTATCAGCAAACTATATAAGACATTCCTTTTCTCAAAAGATATAGTTATTTTTATTTCAAACAATAATCCTCTTGTGTGGCCGGACTCCAACGATTTAAATTCACTGTGTCCCTTCTTTTTTCTTTAGACCGAATATCTATCCCTTGTAACGCATACCATTCGTATGCACTGCACAAATATGCAGGCCAACTCATATCTATAGAGCAGGTGAGAGAGAAAGATACAGCGAAACATAAACCGATCCGAAATGAGAAAGAACACACACGCAAGGTGAATAACATTAGCTGATGCAAAATAAATACCCCGACACACGCACACATATGAGTCTGCATTCTAGAGATAAATTGATATATATTTCAATAGATAGATAGATAAATAGATAGATAGATAGATAGATAGAAACAAAAGGCGGGACATAGTGAGATGATTACACGTATATGCGAGTGCTTATTTTTCTAATTTTCTCTGTATGCACACACACGCAAAATGTAGCTCACATACGTAATTCCTGACATGCTTGCGCACATTAACCCCCTACTTTTGCTAAGTGAGCCAGATATTGCTTCGTGGCTGGGTTCAAATCTCACGACCGTCTGTAATCGTGCAACCCTGCGCTGATGATTCCCGAAAAGATGAAACATTAGTGTCTGTAGGAATTAAAAATAATCGTAGTAAGTATATATATGTGTGTGTGTGTGTGTATATATATATATATATATATATATATATATATATATATATATGGGTGTGTGTGTACATGTATGCATGTGAGCGCATGTGTATGCATTTGCACCTGCCCTTCTATATTAGTATTTAATTGATTCATATTTTTACATCTTTATGACTTTAGTTTTCTTTATTTACGCTTTCTTTATTGTTTTCTCTTTCTTTACCTTACATTCTGTTGAAGATTTTGTCGCTTTATCTTGCCGAAAATAATTTCTATCAATTTCCTTCTCCTTTTCTCTCTCCCTTTCGATCTATATTATCTATGTACTTCTACTTTACATCTTCTTTTTCTTCATCTTCTTTTTCTTCATCTTCTTCCCTTCACTTAACGTACCCTACCTATTTTCTTACTTTATTATGTTTAATTTGGTGTAGGCCGACTCATTTCGTTTCGTCTCCCCATTTCCCCTCTTTACATTAAACCTGTATTTTTATTTGCCTCCCTTTTCTTAAAACCCTTCTTTTATCCTCCATCTCTTTCTCTTTTTTTTCAGATAAACTTATTTCTATTTCTCCATCCCGCCCTTTTTCTCTATTCTCTTGTTCGTGCTCTCGCTCAAATTTCTATATCACAGCCTTCATATCAGTTCTACTTTCCTTTCTCTCCCTCTCTCTCCCTCCCCCACCCCTTCTTTGTAGCTTTTTTTAATCTTTCTTTTACTGCAACATCTTTGGTTACCTCTCTCTTAATCTCTATCTTTCTTTTTCAAGCATCTTTCCAGTTCTTTATCACTAATATTTTTTTTTCCTGACATCATTAACTGTTCTCACTTAGTTTACATATTCTTATTCGTTCTCTCTCCTGGGATAATATTTCTATCCTCCCTACTTTTTTTATATTCATTTTTTTATTCCCCCTTTTAATGCTATTTTATTTTTCTCAATTTGCTTTTTATTATTTTCCTTGTTTATTTCCAGGATTGTCTTCATCTTTCTATTATTTTCCTATTCTATTTTCATATTCTGGTATATTTAGTCCGTTGTTCTCATTTTTATTTTCTATTTGTTTATTGACTAATGTGTCATCCTTTTTCAAATAAAGGTCACCACTTATCAAGTTCCAGAAGCCACTCGGGGATAAGGGTTAATTTGTGTACAGTAATCAATGGGATAGTGTTGCAGTATTCATTAGTATTGGAGATCTGATAAAGTGGCATTACTTAGAGGGGCGGTTCATCAGGAATTTGTTTATGTTGGACTTGAAGACATCCAAGTTGTAGTGAGGTAGGAAACAGGCAAATGGAAGAGAGTTCCACAGGCGTGCACTTCTAAGAAAGAAGCGTTCTTCATGGAATCTACGTTTTGATTTAGGCTCAGATAAAGAGTGGGGAAAATTTTCGACATTGGTTTCAGCTAGACGGGTGTTTATCATGAAAGATTGACGAGGGGGTGCCAGAGATTGGAGCTCAGACGAGCGCCTGCCATGGGAATAACGATAAAACCAAGATAGGCTCGCAGCGTTTCTTCTGTGGGAGAGAGTTTGCAGGGAAGAGAAAAGGGCATCCTCACTAAATCACGAAGTCTATTTTGTACTCTTTCAATGCAGGATACGCTGTTTTTAACAGATCCTCCCCAGATGTGGCAGCAGTATTCCATCCTTGGACGTACGTGGCTTTTATATAGATAGAGAATTGCATCAGTAGTGAGATATCTTCTGGAGCTGTAGAAGTACAACACCATTTTTCCAGCGACCTTGGCAACAGGCTTTATGTACGTGTTCCATTTCAGATCAGGAGTAAAAGTCAAGCCCAGAAGCTTGTCAAAACATGGGGCCTCCCCTAGAATAGAGTCATCCATTTTAATTGATGCCAGATAAGGATAAGAACGTTGATGATGTAAAGATAGGAACTTGGTTTTAGATGCATTACAGGTAACCAGCCACTTCTTTCCCCACTGTACCACGCGCCCGAGGTAAGAGGAGCGAGAATCAGAGAGAACTTTATCATTTGCAGCCTTGCCGTAGATGGTCTTGTCATCAGCATAGATGTCAACGAATGATTTAAGTATGTGTTTTGGGAGATAATTGAGCACTTCGAGTGTATAGAAGAATATCAAGGATACAATGATTATAAATATCAGAGAAGACGCGATAAGAATTTGTTAATATTACATTTAAATATAATTATATTATAAAAGCTATGTGTTGTATTCCCCGGATGTAACGTTCTTTGGAAGATGTTTTGTTCATGCAAGGTTCTAGCAACCATTATGCTGTAGACTAAGGTTGTTTGGTGGTTATGAGCTTACAGAGCGCTGCTTATGTTTTAGTAAGCACTTACAAACTGGTGACCCATTCATTACATCATTTTTAAGCCATCTTTACCTTTTCATTCGCCAATTTAAGTAAAGGTATATTAATTCTTAGCGCTGTTTCTTGCACTATTCACAGACTTTATTATTGCGAAAAATAGGTGAACTAGAGCCAGGAACGACACTGCAAGGTTTTGTTGTAAAGATCTTAGTAGAAATCCATGGACAATTGTATCGTTTTATATTTTCTATTTTAGTTATGAAATTTCAATAAATTTATTATAATCCTCGGTGCTATTGAATATCGCAAATGTCTTGAAAAAAAGAAGCAAAAACCCTGTGCATGTATGCACGAACATATGCAAAAAAAATCCAAAACGTATACAATTATCAGACAGTAAGCTCAAATCGCCTCTGGACTTGCACGCAAATCTAAACGGGAACAAATGGGACTTATACTTAACGGTCAAATTTTCACATACTCTATGACAAATGTTAGCACCATACAGTCTTCGGGTCGCATTTTATTCTGGTCTTGCGAGCTTAATTACCAATAACTATATTTAACATGAGAGACGCACAGACATACTTTTATCTTCCTCTGTTCCACCCTTGACAATTTTTATACTACCACCGCCAAAAAAACACGACCAAAATCCAATCTCTTTCTGCGTAAGGAATGAAAAATAAATATTAAAAAAAAACACTGAGATCCAATTTGATCGACCGACCCGCGACAGACATTAACTGGGAGGAAAACAACTTCAAAATAACAATTTTGTCTCAGTCGGCTTTCTATTTTTTCCGTTAACCGCAAACATCCTGCATAGCTTACTCCTGAGACTTGCCTCATGTAAGTTAATAGAATCTTTCAATGGGCCACGTTTTTATCTTTTCAATAATTCTTTCTAACATACACGTAATAATTTTATCCATTTCGATTCAAGTGATTTTTCACTTTGAAAAGGTTTGATGTTCATTAAGGAAAACTAATTTTCGGTAGGTGTTATTTCTTTTTCAATTTTAGATATACTTTTATTTTCATAATAATTTTTAAATGTTTACATTGATAGCATTTTGTATATGTACCTTTCCTTAATTCTTCATTAATGATTTTCGGCCAGTCCGCGAGCAGTGATAATAACACGATCTTGCACGTAGGATCGAATTAATGGTCGCCATCTGCTCTACATATAAAATAATGCTTAATTTCGGCAATGTTGTCTTCAAAGAGGTCTACTGTCTCTGAGTTATCAGTGTTTCCATGGGACTTTACATGCTTCTAAAGACAAGATCCTATGTAGGTAAACTGTACGAACGAGCTGGCCAATTACCAGGTCTATTTCGTGAAATTATTCGTTCATTAAATGTTGCTTTCAGTAAATTAATCGGATCGCACGCTGTGCAACTTATAGCTCTACCCTGTCGAAACAACATGAAAATTTGCTCGAACACAAAATAACCGATCATTGCCAAATCTGTAATTAAATATAAGCATGTCCAATTTAATGTTGATCGCCTCTAAAAAACACACACGCCACACATCCACACATACACACACACACACACACACATATATATATATATATATATATATATATATATATATATATATATATACATATCTGTGTGTGTGTGTTTGAAATTGGTATATTTATGTAACATTTTTTCATTCAGACTGACATTATTAAATACAAGGCTGATGCTTTGTTTTATTATTCTATTGTTTATTTTCCGTATAATCTTTCTGATATAAAAACAGAGAATATTGTTGAAAGTTACATAGTTATCAGGAGTGCTTTCGATTCAACTGCGAATCATCTTCAGATATTGATGAACTGAAAGTGATTGGAAGCGAAAATTGAAATTAAAAAAAGGTACTAATAAAATACACAATAAATTGTATCGAGTGATACAAAGTTAAAATTATATAAAAAGTTGATTCCAAATCTGAGTATAAAAATAAACGAGTTCTTGGGCGAATATTGGCAAAGCCGCTCGTTTACGTGCTTCACGAGACATTTTATTAAGTTGTTGTTCTTCTTGAATGCCATGTTATTTATACCATGTAGTGGGTTCTAATTTAGGTAGCTTCGAGAATGTTTAACATTTAAAAATTATTGTCGTGTTGTATAATTGTTGTATTATCAACAACGATTTGCTTGAGATTAGACGGGAGACAGTCATGTTCTTTTATTAAATGTTGGTATATGGCGCTGGTATTTTTTAGAAGATAGTATGTCGGCGGGAAAATGTTATCGTTATATGTGCAATTTATGTATTAGTCTTATATTTATTTTGGGAATTACATTCTCCTATAAGGCATTTGAACAAATACACAACATTAATTTGTTCTAAAGTTTTCATAGCCAGGGAGGAGTTATATTTAACGACGATTTTTTTCTTTTTCTTTTTCCCTAAATTTCCGTAATCTATCTATACATCTATAAAAGTGAACGTATCTGTGTGTGTGTGTGTGTGTCTGTGTACATTTCCCTACGCAATAACTCTGCCAATTTTTAGTCTACAGACTAGAAATTTGAAGTACAGGTTACTGAGATTTGGGAAAATTTATGTGATCAGGTTTCGGCCAGAAATTTCGCTGTTAATGGGTCAAAGTTAAACGAGTTGACCTTTGAGACCTCTACCAAACTCCTCCGACAATTTTGGGTTTAAATACATTAAAATTTTAGATATAGGGTACTTGAACAAAAATTTCAAGTGTTTGGACCCAAAATTGTCGGAGGAGTTTGGTAGAGTTCTCAAATGTCAAATTGTTTAACTTTGACCCCTCAAAAGGCAAATTTCTGGCCGAAAACCAATCACATAGATTTTTCCAAATCTAAGTACCCTGTATATCAAATTTCGAGTTTGTAGACTAAAAATTAATAGTTATTGCGAAGAAAAATGTACACAAACACACAGACAGACAGACAAACACATTCACTTTTATATATATACAAGCATTTCGGCCCGGCTTTTCCCGGGTGTTTGAAGATGTATGCTGAGCCAAAAATAAAAAAAGTCAACTTTTTAAACTTTGACCCCTATTATGACCCCTTAACATTTATTGTTTTGGGCTCAAATCAAGTTATTAAGTTAGATCCATGTCCAAGGAACCTATATCTAAATTTTTTAAGTGTGTAGACCCGAAATTGTCGGAGCAGTTTGGTAGAGTTCTTAAAGATCAAATCGTTGAACTTTGACCGGTTAACAGCAAAATTCCTGGTCGAAAACAAATCACAGAGATTTTCCCAAATCTCAGTAACCTGTAAAGCAAATTTCGAGTCGGTAGGCTACACATTTACAGAGTTATTGCGTAGGGAAATTTACACAGACACACAGACCGACACACAGACACGTTCACTTATATATATATATAGATATATATATATATATATACATATATATATATATATATATTGATAAAAGGATGCTATAACAGATAAACGTAAACTGAAACCAAATTTAGATATACAGAAAAAGAAGTGAATGTGAAATAATTTTTAATTTTCATTAACTTTATCAATATATATATATATATATATATATATATATATATATATATATATATATATATATATATATATATATATATACGGCATAATCATGTCGACACAACGGTCCTCGCCAGATTAATTAAGTTAAGCAACGCTGAGCCTTGCTAGTACCAGATTGTGACCATTTGGGAATTCTAGGCGCTGTGGGTGCTCTCCGCTCATCGCGGCATTGTGTTTTGTCGTCCTGTACCTCCACTTGCCACTGGTATGCAACAATATTGACTCAGGAGAGGCGTGGTTGGAGACTGTGCAACTCTTGCCACACAAATACACAAATTTCACGCACAGGGTTCCTTCTAATGGGCATCCATAGTCTTCCAAGACTGGAGGAAGCCACAGACACACACAGACACACAGACACACAAACACACACACACACACACACACACACACACACGTGTGTATTCATTAAGCAGTGTTGCAAGTTTAGAAGAGGTCGGCAAGCATTGTTATGAAGATTTCATTCCATGAGAAGATATGCCCGACCTGCCAACCTTGATACATGGAGCGTAACATCGGAAAATAGATATGTTGAGATAGAGAAAGAAAGATGTAAAGAAGGAGAGATGGAGCTTAAGAAAGAGCGCACTAGAGAGTGGGAGGCAAGTATGTGCACACGTAGTCGCGCGCACACACAGAGCGACTACACACGCATGAAAACCCATCCATAGAGGAATTAGCTTGTGTACACACAGACTGGCTTCAGTTTACACAATCAAAAGGAAAACGATACACACTAATTACGCTTTGAGCAGGAGAATGAACACAGAAGATGCAGAGGCGCGCGCTGATACTCACATAGACACACGCACTAGGCAGAAAAGTGCATACACACACCAAACTCTTTTAACAACGCGTTAGTTGAAGAAAATTATAACCTTTACTGTGAATGGGCGGGTACGCAATTACTGAAAAACATACCCAAATTAGTTTGAAGTTATAGAAATACAGAATAACTCTGAACGGTATTTACTCGGGTTAACAATAACGAAAGGCCAACGCGAGACGACTTCGTATAGATACTAGAAGAATACCCATCCCAAGTAAGGGAAAATTAATTATGCAAACAGAATAAATTTTCAAAATTTTATGGCCACTTACGGAATCATAATGATAGTTAACCTCATGTAGAGAATCCATAGTGCTATTTTGTATAAATTCCACTACATCATTTTTATCCTAGAAAATTTCTAAAATTCTTTTTTCTGAGATTCTTTTTCGGCAGGATCATAGATCTTCTTTTAAACGTGGTCAATCTCTTAGACGTCTTTGATTATGAAATTGTTTTAAATAAATATTAGTGTATGCAAACATGTTTGTATCCAATATATATTGTGTTAAACGTTGCCCGGATTGAATTTATTGTATTACATACTATCGTGAAGATTATAGAAATAGAATCGTGCTTAACGTCTTATCGTTAACTAAGGTTACATTTTAATAATTGCGCTACGTTCTGACTTTAAATAATATTGTTAACAACAAACGTTTCAAATTTAAGCTTTATCCATACAAACTATACCTTATCCATACAAACTATACTTTATCCATACACACTATACTTTATCCATACAAACTATACTTTATCCATACACACAATACGTTATCCATACAAACTATACTTTATCCATACAAACTATACTTTATCCATACAAACTATACTTTCTCCATACACACTATACTTTTTCCATACAAACTATACTTTATCCATACAAACTATATTTTATCCATACAAACTATACTCTATCCATACAAACTATACTTTATCCATACAAACTATACTCTATCCATACAAACTATACCTTATCCATACAAACTATACTTTACCCATACAAACTATACTTTATCCATACACACTATACTTTATCCATACAAACTATACTTTATCCATACACACTATACTTTACCCATACAAACTATACTTTATACATACAAACTATACTTTATCCATACACACTATACTTTATCCATACAAACTATACTTGATCCATACAAACTATACTTTATACATACACACTATACTTTACCCATGCAAACTATACTTTACCCATACAACTTTTAATTTATCCATACAAACTATACTTTATCCATACAAACTATACTTTATCCATACAAACTATACTTTACCCACACAAACTATACTTTACTCATACAAACTATACTTTATCCATACAAACTATTCTTTATCCATAAAAACTATACTTTATCCATACAAACTATACTTTACCCATACAAACTATACGTTACCCATACAAACTATACTTTATCCATACAAACTATACTTTATCCATAAAAACTATACATTATCCATACAAACTATACTTTACCCATACAAACTATACTTTATCCATACAAACTATACTTTATCCATACACACTATACTTTATCCATACAAACTATACTTTACCCATACAAACTATACGTCTTTAATTATTAGTTCTCTTTGAACATTTACAAAACAATGATCTTCTAGTATTATTTAAGAATTTGGTAAGAAGATATATTCTGTATTCTTTTGATTGTTTTCTTATATCGTTTCCGGTTTGTTTGGAATGGCATTTTAAGGATTCTCCCTTGATTAAACTAGATATATTGTTTTCCTTTGAGAGACGGCGCTACAAACAAGGCGTAAAGCCATTTAATGTAGAGAGGCAAACATATTTAAAGGTCCAAAACTAATCCAAAATAAAATCTGACATAGATAAATGCGACCCATAAAACAGTAATTCTTCCCCTCTTGTTAGAGACATCGCTCAGAGAATGTAAGAACTAAAGGCGAAAATAAGAAAAGCGAGAGGGATCAGGTTGTCGGAAGTATATCCACGTTTTCCCCAGTCTATCAGTTTAAGTAATTTCCACCGATAAGGATGAAAAAAAAGCAACGTCAATACGTTTTATGTACACACGATCTCATGAAGATCCAAAGACCACTCGAGGATAAAGAGTAATGCGTTTGTCAGATAGACAGTCAGGTAATTCCATGGGAATTGAAATTCGATTGAGAGTACGGCTCAACTCTAATTTGAAAACATTGGACTTGAAACCGAGCTTGCTGCCGCAAACTGGCAGACTGCGTCGTAGCACTATGTTCCACACACATCCATTTCTTAATAAAGAAACATTGCCCGTGTAAGTTTCTTTTAGTTTTATATACACTAAGAAAGAAAGAGAAACTAATTGTAGTGGTTGTAGCTGGACGAGTTTTTTTCTCGTGAATCCTTTCCAGGAAGGAACATCTCAGTAAAGCATCTACTATGATAATCCACGCTAAATTTTGAAACAGAGTTATCATTGATTTGTTAAAGTTTACAATAAACGAAGCTATAAAACTTGACCTAGTTATACGGAACAAAAAGTAGAAAGACCCAACTTTAATACAAACCAGTGTCAACCGAAATTGTGTCGAACTTTTCCTTGGTAGGGAGGCAAGTAAATAGGAACAGATTTGAAACAGTAATTACAGGAATCACCGGACTCCTGAAAAATAATTTCGAAAAAAAAATAACTACCTGGCAAACACACTCGGTTAACCAAGTGCAAGTGAAATAAAAGTAATCACACTTAAAGCGACAGTAAAAATCTTACATAGATTTGCCTGTTGGTATATATGAGTGTGTAGGTTAATGCCTAGAACCCGGTACGACGCTCAGCTTTGAATTTGAACAAATTAAAGTAGAACTAAGAAACATTACTTGTACAGATTAATAAGAATGTTATTTCAAATATAACAGAAGTCGAAAATGATTAAGCCTGCTTAAGCGTGACGGACAAACGTAATTGTTATTTCACAGTTAAATTCAACATGTTTCAGGGGCATAGAGTAGTAAATAGAACATTTTGAAATTAGTCCTGACAGAAAAAGAGGATAGTTCAAGTTCGAACATGGCATATCAAGATAAAGGCTATTTTTAACTTGAATCTGGCTAATAACAAAATATTCTATTCTTTTACATAAACTTGATATAATACAAAACTCGTAATTTAAAACTTAAGCCTGATATATAATAGATATGCTAAAACCTATCCTTGATAGACAAACGAAAACGCTCATAAAGCGTCCGGTTAACAATGATCTAATTTAAAACTAAACATTTACAAACAAAAGGAAATTTTATTCGAAACTTCTGCTTGACAGATGAAAAAAAAAATTATCTAAAACGTAAATCTGACAGGCGAAAGGAATTTTTATCTACAAGAGACAGAATAACTAAAGTGCTTTTTTGCACCTACATCTTATAGATGTTTGTGTTTTAAAGCTCAGCGATACATTTTCTAGACTAACACAATTCAATACAAAAATACATAATCATTTATTTAAACGCGGACAGTTATTCCCAACTTCGTAGTTGTTGTTTCACGGCATTTCGGCCAACTAATCCCCTGGCATTCGTCAGGTGGTTAACTGCGATGGAATAACAATATTGTGTCTCTAAACTATCCTCAGTAATTACTGCCTTCCGTAGGTTATCTCACCCCGTCCTGGCCCAAACATAATCTGGCCAGCTTTAGGTAAAATTGAAACAACTATTTTAAGACAATGCTCACATGGAACCGAGAGATTAAACGCCTCTAGCCACTGTGTCAACAATACATTGAATCTTCTAAATGAACAAAAAAGATTGTTCAAGTTAAGGGCTGACAAGTACAAGATAAATGCCGTTTTGAACTTAACGCTTCCATATCGGTGCGCATCCTATCTGAAGTACTGTTACTGAATATGTACGAGAAACCTATATCTAAAAAATATTAAAATATTTCAAACTTTAACCTCGCAGATTAATAGGTGTAGCATATTAAATATATAAGTGAGAGACCGATTAAAACATTCTTCGCGACAGACAAACGAGCGTTGTTTTTTTTTCGAACTAAAACTGAATAGATTGACGAATCTGCTAAATGAGACCTAACGATACAGAAATTGAAAATGGTACTGCAGAGCGTTTTTGTGACAAGATTTTGAAGCGACTGATATACTTGCTCAACAAATCTTGACTACTTTGACGACAGACAGAGCCTGTAATAGAAATGAAGAGGCGAACAAAAAAAAAACAAAAATCTATAAAACTTGAAAGTGAAAATACGAATGAAAACGAAAGTGAAAGTAGAAAATCTGGGAAACTGGGAAGGGGAGGACACAAATTGTTATGATTGGTTTAATGGCAAACGAGAGAGATAGGCAATCATAAAAAGGGATAAAAAGGGAGAGACCGAAGGGTTGGTTTAGAGCAAGAGAGATATAGAGAGAGATAGAGAGAAAGAGAGAGAGATAACGAAATAGAGAGGAAAATATTGAGAGCGAAAACAAGGCCAGATGACGTCATTGCATGTACTGCTTCGTCATGCATGGCTCACGCTTGATATTAGTCGAAAGAAACAAACGTTCTTGAATAAAAGAAAAAGGGTGGGGAGGGAATAAAAAAGACGCTGGCAGAAATGCGCACCTCAAAAGACACAAGCGTATACGAACGAAGCGAGGACGAAGAAAAATGCTATGAAATTTACGCACACTTTAGGCTGGAAACGCAAACAAGCACACCCGCAAAATGCAAGCAATAGAAAGAATAGACAGAAAGAAGATGGTAGTGAACGCCATTTTTAGTGATATTATATCTACCTATATCTATATCTCTTTATTAACTATCCATCTCTCTCTCTCTCTCTCTATATATATATATATATATATATATATATATATATATATATATATATATATATGTATATATATATATTTGAAATACATGTATGTATTTATTTGAAATATATATATATATATAAATATATATTCATTCAAGACCTATCGCAAAAACAAAAACAAATAACATCATATATATATATATAATTTTAGTCATTCTATAATTTAAAAAATTATGACGTGAAATGGTTAAATTTCAAATCAAAACATTGTCCTGAAGTATACACACACACACACACACACACACACACACACACACATATATATATGTGTATATATATATATATATATATATATATATATGTTTGGAGGTACAGAATTTATATATAGTTTTAAATAAAATAGGCGGAAGTTTCTCAAGAGCTCTTTCGGCTATCATCAGGAGAAAATCGGTAACGTAAAAAATAATATTATGTCGAATGTTTTAAGAGTGATAATGGGGAACTATTGAATGTGCCAAAATACGGGGACAACTAAAATTAAGTTTATTAACGTTCAAAAGCGATTAAATATTGGCACAACGAGGGGGGGGAGAAAAGATTCAAAGTTCCCCAAAGAAAAACAATGCGTTTGCTGTTTCCTTTTGCCGGCACAAAGAAGGTTTACGCACAGCAATAGAGATAGACTCACAAAATTTTAAATGGTATCTAGAGTCCGCTCTATGTAGCACCTCGAATCATTCTATTTTATATCTGTCCGCACAGCACGGGTTGTCAACCAAATGCTTGCCAATAGCGGAGTCCAAGGCTGCAATAGGAGGAAGACTACCAGACCCCATCCTCCCTTGTCTGATCTTCGATGGAACATGCTGGTTTATACGAGTAAAAAGATGCAAGGATGTTCCCCCAACATTACCAGCATCGCACTGGCATTTGAATTGATACACAATATTGCTATTTTGGGTGTAAGGCTAACTATCCTTGCAAAAAGACGGAAACACAGGTCTCGTAGTATATACCAAACGCAAGGACACAGAATAAAAGCAGACGTAAATACTTCTGCGAATCTGTTTGGAAAGTCTGTTACTCTTTTCCCCAATCCACGGTAATTTTAAATAAACCGGGCATTTCAAAGATCCAAACATTTTAAGGGATTTAAAATCCGCAACCTTTTTGAAAATACAGTCATCAATTCTATTAACTAACACAGATCAATCCAGAAATCCGACTGGGCAATGGACCTACTTCGTCTAGACAATGGACGCGGTCATCCAACGAGCTAATAAACCCAAGCCGAAGGCTCACAAGTAGGAGTTCTAACTCGAAAGGACGATGCTATCCAGCAATGCTAACCTAGAAATTAATGATAGGATTTTCAGAATCGCATGCAAGAGATTCGGATTTAAAATCCTGATCTCGGATATCCTGATGAGCCTCAATGAGGGTGAAACTCGAGTCTTGAACTTGCAGTTCGTTGATTCTAATGGCGCTTGTGGGCTGCGACGTTGTTTGGCTGTGGAACTTATTATATGAAAATCATATATATATGTATATATATATATATATATACATATATATATATATGTATATATATATATATGTATATATATATATATATATATACATTATTTAAAACGAGTTTTTCCAGGGATTTGCCCTCTCTTGTAAAAGCATTTAGGTTAGCCTTATCGAGAAATAAAATGACTCATAGATTTTGAAGCTTACAGATGTTTTGATGGTAGGCCTGAAATATTTTATGCCGCAAATAATAAATAAAATGATTAGTTGATGAATTCGTGAGACTTTTCTTGTGATACAGTTAGTGGGGTTTTGTAATATAAACATTAATATAATTCCGCTCTACCCTTCATTTAGAAAGCATCTGAAAAAATGTGTATTAATAAAAATCCGAAATCTTAATGCATTCATTTGTGCGCATATGACAGTGCGTTTATTATTTGCATGCTAGACATTGAACTCTTGCTTTGATTTACTCAGATTTAACGCCTCCAACTGACGGGAGTTTAGGAACAATTCTAGTAAAATGTTCCGAAGGCGCATGCCAGCCTTTCAGGGACGCAGATTCTGATAAAACCTTATAACAGAAAATTAGTACACGGTTTTCCGCTAGTAAAGAAAATTACATCTTACTCATAGGAAATATTTTGGTCGGCTATTTACGAATAATACAAGCACAATAAAGATATAGCTGTCCAAAATTTTTCTCAAGTTTTTAGCAACGCGAAAGAGTGATATCAGGTCGTTTAAAATGAAAATTTTAGTATACAGTTGTTCCATAATAAACACACATTCTTCTCTCTGACCATCGAAGAAATCGGTTACTACTGATAAAGAAACACCCCCCCCACACACACACATATATATATATATATATATATATATATATATATATATATAAAACAGAAGAAAATTTAGGAATTAAAAGGTTACTAAAAACCGTTTCAAATTCGAAAGAGATGATTTTTAATTTTAGAGAAATATATGTATAGAATAGCAACCTTATCCAGATTTGAAACGCGCAATATCAGTGATAAAGCCTAGTATAACTAATAGACAAAATTATATTGTAGAATGAAATTCATAGAATTAAATTCACAAAAAGGGACATGAGAAAAAGTGCAAAAACTTCCTTATTTCATGGAGTTTCAAAGATAGGTTTTCTCCTCAGACGACAAAACGTTAGCAAAAGAAATATATACATAAAAATCTTATTTTGCTGGTTAGTGCAATTTTTGAAAACGGTAATAATAATAATAATAATAAACATAAACATAATAATAATAATAATAATAAAGATTATTATTAATGTTATTATTATTATTAATTATTATTATTATTATTAAACCTTATTCTTCTTAAAAATGTACTATATTCATGTAATATAAGTTAAGTGTATCTTTCATTAAAATACTTATTTATAAAAGATTTATTACATTAAAAATAAAATTCAATTAAAACTATAATTAAAATTAAAAATCTAATTCAAATCGAAAAAAATATTTCCGACTTCAAATTAAATTTTTTTATTTAAAATTCATTTTTGAAATTATTTGCAGAATTTTAATACATTTTTGATGGGGTATCGTTATCTAATTAAGGAAATTGTACACTATCGTAAAAGCTTTATAATTATATTTCTCTGTTATTTTCTATTCAATGTAGTAATTTAAATTAAAATATATCTAAAATATAAAATGATGGCAAAATTAAAATTGATAATATAAATGAAAATTACGATTAAAAAATAAAAAAATAAAAACTTAAAATAAAAGTTAAAAATAACTTTAAATTAATTTTCGAATTTAATTTTTTTCTTTTTTACCGTCCCAGTTTATAAGGAGTTTTCTTCAACTGTGTTTACGACATGTCAGGCATTCACTCCACATATTTAATCTTTTTCCTGGATCATGAATTAACCGTTAAATATGGCACTTCTCAGTATTGCAAAGTTTCACTTCTGGAGACTATGGGGGGTTCAATTTTCCTCTATTTCATGAGAGAAAAGTGCATTTCTTTCTTTTACCTTCCAATCGCGATGATGGTTGTTTTCATCTTTGTTTCGCTTTTTAAAAAAGCTCATATGAGACTAATATCCTTGTTTAAACGAATTATTTCTCATTCCAGTATATGTTTCAGGTACGTTTGCAAATTGGTCTGTGATGGTAGCTTCATATATAATTGTTTTCTAGTGAGCAAACATCTTTGGATCTACAAGAACAACCTGTGTTTTCTATCTTTTTGGTTGGATGTAATCAATGGTGTTGTCGTGTAACTTACTTTCACAGTGTTCCTATTCAAGATTTTATGTAGTTTGTGTTTTGGGGGAATTGTTGATCTAGAAGCCTTAAATAAAATGTCCTATTCTAGTTTTAGTATTAAATGAGAACGGGGGAAAGAACCAAATTATATTTCGCCTCCTATTTTGTATATTTTCTTATTGAGTATGAGTCTGTTGGAATTTTATGTTCTCGCTGAATCCACTTTTATGGAATGCATCATTATAATATATATTCGTAAAGAGAACGTTTTACTATGGTATTCGGTTGTAATTAAATAAAAATGTGCATTTCTTGCCTTACGCATAACTGTTGCGTTCATTGCTTGTGGCATTTGAATCTGAGTTTCAAGGATTTGAGTTCTGTGACCAACTACAACAGTTATCTCCACACTGAACATCTACGGAGCTGAAACGTATGCATATGTGTGTTTTCCTTAAAACACTCAAACAAGATTGATATACATTATACTTTTTATACTCGAGTACTTGTATTTATTTTTTATGGAGACACTGGGGCAAATTATGAAACGGCTTATACTAACAAATACTAAACGGAACTTCAATGAAAAATAGAACATTGAAACACCACATCATGGAATTTATTTCTGGTTGACTGCAATATTGTCTTTTTTAAGTCCAATTGTATGTAGTCGTCTTGAATAACACAATTTGACATTTTTGCCTACTATTTCAACTCCTCCCGGTGTGTGTTTTTGACGTCGGACTAATAAACTCATTAGCTTATACCCTCGAGTTGATTTTATATGCCAATTATAAGTCTTTAATTTGAATATATAAAACATTAAGCAACTACGGAAAACTTATGTTTACGGCAAGCTAAGTACCTTGTATTTACTTATATTTATTGCTGTTTTAATTCTCATATAAACAAATTCTATATAATAAACTAAAGATATGTTTTTGTACCAAAACATAGTTACTATACACAGGCAATTACAATAAACGACGCATCGTACTAGCAGCAATATCCCACCCCCTGATTTTAAAGATCCTAGATACCGATAAGTTTCTAACTTGATAATTTATTCCCTCGGAACACATTGCCTTTAGAATGACGTCACACTCCCTGGTTCTCTGACTGTATTAAGAGTAACATTTTTAAAAATAAAAATAAAAATAAAAATAAATCTTGCTGGCCAATTCTACACCTATGTTGACTTCTACAAATCTTCATTTTATTACGGAAACCACTTACTCTTGCTTTGTTTGTAAGTAAATAAAATTAAAAATAAAGACATGTTTGTATTTTAGTTTCTGATTCTTTTATGCTATACAGATATGTAAAAGTAATTGTGTCTGTTTTGGGCAACCTGAGAATCTTTGAAGTCAAGCAAAAAACAAGCGAATACATATATGCTTCAAACTAGTCCAAAAATCGAATACTACTGCTACTTGTACGAGAATAAGTATGATCGCTACAGGGTGACCCATTTACGTCTTCCTGTGTCAAAGAACACTATACTATCGATTTATCGATTAATTTCTTTGGATGTGCATATATTTCTATTCATCTATCCCAGCATGTTCAAATATCATTTTAATTCACTCGCTACTCACGTCTATCGCTCGCTGTTTCTTTCTCTCCCTATATATATATATATATATATATATATATATATATATATATATATATATATATATATATATATATATATACTATCATGCATGTTTGGAGGTGTGTGTTGAGCATTAAAAAATGATAGTAGGAAGACAGGCTCGAACCCGTTCCGCGAAGGAGGAAAAGAACGTGAAAAAACGTGACGTCTTTGCTGTTACGACTACGGTCAAACCGGAAGTGACGTAGGTTTAAATTAAGGCTAGACAATCGAAAAGAGGGACGAAAAAAGCGACCCTTCCCTGTAAAAAAAGTGCCCAGTTTAGGGTGAAGAAATTAATGTTTTTAGCTAATTTTGCGGTATTTGTCGTCTGAAGGGTCGAGCTTCAAAAGGATACTGATCGTGTGAAATCTACTTAGCAGTGTTCTTCAATGAAATTTCTATTAGAATGTCTTCTATAAGCATCGACAATCAAAATAATCTGATGTAGGGAGGAACGAGCGATTTTTGACCAAAGTAAATACCTTACACAACCTTACATCAAAAGTGCATTTGAGAAAATTCATTACTACACTGGCTCGACATATAAAACTACACAAGGTTATTTGATATGACATGGGCACGGTGGAAATGAATGTTTAGAGAACGATTTAAGTATGTTATTTGATTTCTGCGTTTTAAACTTTAATTTTATAAAATAGACAGTATGTTGTTCACAATGCAATGTAAAATAACCTGCATTGTTAACAAAGTCACTGCAAGAAGACTGTGAGTTTTCCCCTGGTGCACGGTGATGGGTCCTAAGCTAAAACAGGCAATCAACCTATTCGGCTTGATTGAAAAATGGGCGAATTTATCGATTTCGATGACAATAAAAATATTTTAGGGTGAAATATTTGTTGGTCATTATTCAATAAGGGGCAACGTCGAATCATCCTATAATTTATTTTAAACTCCACGTTACATATTTCATCGACTTACAATGTGAGTCGACTTACTGTTTACAAAAATACTTTCAAATCTATTTCAAAGCCTCAAGCGAATCCCTATCATTCTACTTGTATGTTCATTTGATATTCAGGTGAATAACTATTCACCATTTATTTATTTAAAAAATATCATAACATAATAATTTCCAGAAATTTAATCCAAGAAAATATGTCACCGCATGATCGTTTTCAAGAAACATTTATCGATTAATAACGCCATTCTTCAGCAATAAACTGAGTTAAAATCCAAGGAAAATTAATCAATATTTTTACCGATCAAAAATGTAAGAAACAACTATCATATATCTCATTACATAGATTATATATATATATATATATATATATATATATATATATATATATATATATATCAATACACGCAGACATACAAACGCGCATATATATATATATATATATATATATATATATATATATATATATATATATATATATGCCCATCTTTTTGGTAGAACACTCTCGTAAATAGTCTCATCCGCTACTTAATTGTCTGCAAAATGTGAGGCTTGTTGTTTGTAAACAAGCGGGTTGAGCATTATAATGTGGTGGGCGAATGTTTGTTTAAAATGAACATTTGTTGAGGTGATTTACGGGCACCTCCCCCGCGGGTCTATGGTAGACCTGCCTACTGTCAACGCGATTATTCCAGTTTCAATCCTCAACTTCGAAGAGGTGCTACTCTAGACGCACTGATGATTTGTGATACAACGAAATAGTACTGTATTTGGTTGACTGTAAATATATATATATATATAATATAAAGCAGAACGTCTGTGTGTGTGTGTGTGTGTGTGTGTGTGTGTGTGTGTGGTCACGAATTGGCTTCTATATGGTTGACTATTATAGAAAACTGACAACATATAATGATAGAACATGTATCGAGACCCAGAAATGGGTATGTTTGATCTGGCAGAACGGTGGTTCATTAAAATTGTGGGACCTGCGTTCACGCCTGGCCCACAAAGTATGGAAATAAAAAAAATTAAAAATGAAAAAAAAAAAAAAAAAAACGTTTACAAGTGTTTTTGATATAGATGTTCATAATGATACTTTGATAAGTATGTTTTAACTTTAATAGGAATGATATAATAAAATTCTGGGGTCTGCGTTCGCGCCTGACCTTCATATAATTGAAATATGCACACACTTTAATAAAGACTTTTCATATCTATCTGCGTAAGTATACTTTGATAATTATGTTTCAGTTTGAAGAAATATGGTATAATAAAATTATGGAGTGTTCGGTCGCACCTGACCTCCATAGAATGGAAATATGTTACAAAGTTTAACAAGGTTTTTTAATATAGATGTACAGAATATTGTGATAAGTGTTTCAGTGTGAACAGGTATGTTATAATAAATTATGGGGTTTATCTATTTTATTTTTACTTTCATCATATTTTGCTTTGGTTTTTATACCCCCTTAATTCGAAGCTATCTCTTTAAAACCCTTCCTTTTCATAACCTATCACACTTTCATAAATCAGAGTCCATTTTCTGTAGGCTGTTTTTGAACCCAGTCAACGACGGGTACTTTTGCAATATATATATATATATACATATATACATATATATACATATATATATACACATATATATATGTATATATATATACATATATATATATATATATTCAATTAGTCGCATTTTCTGAACAAGTATTTCTTTGAGTACTTGTTCTGTCATGCTCAGCGATTTCAATGATAATTTCCGAGAAACAATCAGCACATATTTGAATGCTCTTTTAAACATTATAGTTCAACTCGCTAATTATTTTTCCATGCATATAATATGTACAATGTGATTAGCACATCTATTATGGCTTCGCGAAGAATCAATTCAGAAATAATTGTCCCTAAATCCTACTATAACACCTCTTTGAATCGCTATTAAATGATTCCAGCACCTGTTACGACTCGTGGGCTTAGCAGAAGATTGCGATCTCTAGCGCGTACGGTTACGTAGTCGATCAGATACCAGTGGTTTGATCTCGGGTATTGCCTGGTGAGTTTCTAGCCATTTCTTTTTTTGTCGGAAGAGTGTAATGCTGATTATCAAATCGTGTTGAGTACTTTTGGTTAAAAGTAAGCAGCCGTTATTTTTGACAGTTTCCACTATCCTTTGCGTAGTCTCCTCCCGAAAGGCGTTGTAAGACCTAAATCGACGTTGCATGCTTTCATTTGCAACGTGGAACCACAGACAACTGGAGACAATGCGCATATAAACAGAAAACTCCCCTGCAAACAGTGTTCGAAACCTCTTGACTAATGACCAAAGGCGAGAGCAAAACCACAAGCAAGGCCTTTACATTACACATAACGTAAAGTGCAACACATAATAGCTAAGATAACGGTCAGCTAACGCTGCTTTCACTTGCCTCCGCACACCCAATTGAACTTCAGCTATTGCAATAACTTTTCACGCTCAAATTAAAAAACAAATATTAGTTTTGACCCGGTGACTCATCATATCAGGGCAATAATTTTCCGCAGGATACCAATTATGCTTAAAATATAGAAAAGTCTGCTAACACGATATTACGCTCAACTACCTTACCCTTGGGGTTCATGAGAGCAAATATTTAACTCAAGAAAACAGTGTCGCAATGATACACTGATAGAACAGTACACACAGTGCCTAATAAATCGAAATATACACATACACATCATGACGTACAGCGACCAACACATATATTGTATAATGATCTAATGCTGTAACAAGCATACTCACTATGACAAAAACCATATAATAATACACCTATTAGCAGCTTTCTTCATTCTTAACACAACACATTATATAAATCTCACTTTTCAAATAAACATTATTCACACCAAAATAACGTTCAGAAATTGTAAATTGATACCTACAGAAAATATTTTATCATTCACCCAAGTTTAATCGAAAAAAAAGCGAGCAAACCTGTTTAACTAATAAAATATACACATTTATAATCGTTGAATGATGGAAACAGGCATCGTTTTATATCTGGTTTTGCTCGGTTTCTATAATCGAGATATTTTAATGTACAACAAATGTTTACACCTTATATATATATATATATATATATATATATATATATATATATATATATATATATATATACGTTTAGGCTCATTTAATGAGAGAATTTTGGCAGTATAAATATATATATATATATATATATATATATATATATTGAGAGAATTTTGGCAGTATATATATATATATTTATATATATGTCTATATATATGTCTATATATATATATATATATATATATATATATATATATATATATATATATATTGTGTCAGTGTGAGTTTTATTATAGAAGCGTGATATAAGTGGGAACAAAATAAAATGCGTATCAGGTACGTTTAAAAGCAAAATTACAACGCAATATTACGAAAATACACAAATATTTTTCTTGTTTGAAATTTAAAATTTAAATATCCTTCGGAGTCAAACTCCATCCTTAGTATTTTGTACATCGTTTTTTTTCCTCTCTTTCATTATTATTATTATTATTATTATTATTATTATTATTATTATTATTATTATTATTATTACTATTGTTGTGTTTGTTGTTGTTGTTGTCGTTGTTGTTAGTAGTAGTAGTAGTAGTAATAATAATAATAAGAAGAAGAAGAAGAAGAAGATGTAGAAGAAGAAGAAGAAGAAGAAGAAGAATAGCAGCAGCAGCAAATAGAACACCACCTTCAACTAAATCTACTCCTGAAAATTGGATTCAACTTTTATTAGATTATTACATGGCGGAAAGAAACTGAACAAAATTATTTTAGAATTTCGCGTACTGATACAGTTTTTCACATAAATTTAACGTAAAGTGATAACCATTTCCTGCTCATTTCAACTTTTCATTCTTGTCTAATTATTTAATAATTGATATAAAATACTAAAAGATATTTTCGCTCAATTGTTGACATTTATTTGATGCGTTTCTAACAGTGTTTAATTTTCAAATTTTGAGCGCGTAATAAGGATCCTTGCTGTTTTTTTTTCTCACTCAACGGAGTGAACACTAGTGTTATTCTTTAAGCAATAAACACGCTTACAAATAAGTTTAAACAAAAATACACTTATTCAAGTAAGTAGAAGAGCTTTACCTTTGTCAACCGTTTATGTTGAATATTTGCTTTCATGTCTTTTTGATTTGTTAGTTGCAATGCCTAAATTCTCTTTGGGGGTGTTAGTTTTTATGTAGATATATATTACTGTTTAATTTGGAAAGTACCTTTGATAAACTCATCGTGAAATTTTTATCAATATTTTTCACTTATGTTCAAAAGAAGTACCATCAATATGATTTGTAAAATATGAAGCCCATCACGTTCAACGAAAGTGTCCAGAAACCACCAAATCAATTAATCGATGAATCTTTTTAAATATCAAGTGTGAACTCATTCAAACGTTTATCAAACATGCGCGAAAAAGGTTTACGACGGGAGTGTCACAGTAATGTATTAATAGAATTAAAAAATTAGACTCTGAGAATCAATGTTTAATCTCGGAGTGGAATTTATAACCCATCACGTGCCCCTTAGTATTCTGTTGTAAATAAACAAATTCTAATAAATAAATAAATTTGTTAATTGCTAATTATTATCCTCATCTTTCTCTGTTGTTGTTCCACGACGTTTCGGCCAACTATTCTTCTGGCTTTCATCAGGTGGTAACCGCAACGGTATAGGAACTCCGAATCTCCTAACTGCATTTTCAGTAATTACTGTCATCCATAGTTGTTGTTGTGTCCCCACGTTTTGGCCACGTAAGCCTCTGGAACTGTAGAGATTCAACGTCTCTATCCACTGCGTCACGGGCGCGTAAATAATTAATTCCAATTAAATAATATAAATAAATGTGTGTTTGTTTCATTTTTTTTTTGTCATAAAAAAATTAAAAAAAAACGTTTAAGAATTGAAAAGTGGGCTCAAATTTTTCCGAATCCAATACCGATTCCGATATCCCCCAAAATTTAGATTTTTCCGATTGTGTAGGACGCGTTGCTTGTCATATCATAGAATGTAGAACTGGATAAAAATATAAGAATTTAAAAATCGAGGCATAGCCAATAGATTTTGCCGTGGCCAATATGGTTAGGTCGTCAGTATGGCACATTTCATGCGTGCGACGACCTGGGTTCGCGCCTCTGTCGGATAACGTCACTGATGAGATGCAGTACATCGAAACCCACTTTGGGTCTGGTGTTGTCCGTTGTCGATGCAATTGCTCGATTCTATTTGATTCTGGGTTATAGGTTTATCGTGAAAAGTGTATGTGAACCGATATATATATATATATATTGTTTTTGTTATTCTCTCTGCAAACATGCCTTGTATGTCTGTCTGTAAGTTTGTTTACATCATCTCCGCATCGATTATTGCCTGTTTTTAAATAACGATCATCTCATATGTCTGTACATATACACCGGAATATTGTTTTTATAACGAAGGTATTCCGTTCTTATTCTTCCGTCAAAATTTCATGTTTTTTTTTCGCGTTTCTTGTATGTCAGTGTCTGTTGAGATTCTTTTGCCGATGCTTGTTGACGGAGACACAGTCCCATTCGTCGATATTGTTAACGGTCGGCAGGATCAAAAGCAAACTGATACTAAGACGGAATGACGCTAACATGCCTGCCAAAAACAGTGTGCTAGTTTGTAGACATAACTAGCAAAACAAAAACACGCTAGTAAAAGTAACCTGTATGGAAACAAATGCATGTCATATATTACTATGTTTTTCGAAAGAAAGTGGGCTCGAAAGAAAAAAATCTCACTTCTGCCAGCATCTATCACTATCAGCCATGCATCAACTATTTCCCTCTCTATGATGAATAGAATGCACAAAAACCGCATACTGTAAACCAAGGCTGGGCCCCCTCTATGCTAGTTGCAATTATGCATTCCTGTACAATTTTAAAGCACCTCTAAGAATTGTATACAGACGAACTTACTCCAAGTTTACATTCACAACGACCAAAGCAAACTAGCAAAAAAAATCACACACCCTTCATAATACATGGGTGGAAAGCATATATATATATATATATATATATATATATATATATATATATATATATATATATATATATATATAAATGTAAACGTTGGTCTGTTCGGAGTTAATTGTCTAAAAAACCACTGGACGGATGGCTTCGCCGTTTTGGTATGATATGTTTACTATATCCATGTATGTTTTTATATAATCCCTTTTAATTATAAAATTATACTTAATTTTTCTATGGTAAATAGGTTGATTTCTTTGTACCGAGAGGCCATTTTTTTAATCTAGGGACAATTATTTATTACCGCTTCCTGTCACGTGACCAGTGTTACAATTTAGCGGTTTTTCTGCTAGATCTGGAGATTTCGTTTACAATCTAGCGGAAAATTCTAGAAAATCTGGAGGTATTTGCCACCCAGACACCCGCATTAGATTGCTTGAAAATACTTTAAAACATAAAATAAACTCATTCATGTAAGTAAAAAAAGTAGCATTTATTGCCTTTGGTAACATTTATTGATTATTTGTTTTGTTTTTCACCTTTTTTTGACTAACCATTCTTAAATCTCACTATAAAATCGATTTTTCCAAGTACATTTTAGGTGGGGGGGCATTCCAATCTCCCCGAAGTGGTTTGTATTACTGTACACGGGGTTGTATTACTCTACACATAGATTCGAAAAAGTTGTCAAAAAACAAATATATAACAAATAAATGTTATCAAAGGCAAGATAAGTTACTTTTCTGCCAAACTGGCTAGCGATTTTCTGGACATTTCTTTCTCCTGATCTCGCGGGTTTTTTTTTTTAAATCTCAGTTGACAACATTGCATCACTAAAAAAACACCACAGGCTTAATGTAAACAGAATGTGTTTACAATATCGGTAAATTTTCAATGCGTTTACTGATAATGTAACCATGTGATTGAACTTTAATTTAAATTAACCACACGTGGTCGCAAAATGAATGCCGACGCTCAAAGTGCATACACATTTTGATTCCTCCCTTTACTTAAAAATTCACCAAAACTCAGGAAATAAACGAATTTGAATGAAAATTGCAGTATTTTTCAAATAATGATCGCAGAATGTAATGAACTAATTATTTTTACTTAACTCTTGGTGAAAATGTTTTATTTTGTTTAAACAAAAAATACCTTTACTAAAGTTATGGTTTTCAGTAGTAAATAAAAAACGCAAGAATTTATTTTTGCTTTTTTTAAAGCATCGTAATTTGTAACAATAAAAAATAATTTTTACAGTAACATTACGAAACAAGGCCTCTAAAATCCGTATTAATGTATTCGATATAACTCGAAGAAAAATGAATTATCAGATACTATTCAGGAAATTAAAGATTCAATTAGATTCCTATTTCAGTCACCTAAATTATTTAGGGTGAAATAAGTTTAGGAATTTATAGCCAAACCTAAATATTTTTGTGTGGTAAATATCCAGATACGCTACTACAGAACACCGACCACTCTAATTTGTTTGGGGGGATGTGATGTTGGGGCGCGCGCGCCAACATCACATCCTCCCCCACCCCCGCTCGCGCCCCAATGTACAAAGTAAAATCTTCGGAAAATGTTAAATGGTGTTCTAATTGGTAAATGTCGGTGCGTTACTTACGAAAAATTTGAAAATTCCATGTTCCAGGTAAAAATAAAAACAGATAAATTACCCCCCCCCCTACTCCAACTTGGTGTGCTTTTCTTTCCTTATTTTATTTCTTTTTCAGCTAATTTTAAATTTTCCACCCAAAAAGCTCTATAATGTATTTTTGAAAATTAGAAAATTCTATGTCCTGGAAAAAAAATCCCCTCCCCCCAACATAGTTTGCTTAGTGAAGCCGTCGTTTATGCTACAGCGTGCATGCGCGTAGCATAAACGGATGCTGCAAAATGGTGGAAAGAAGTTCGTGAGTTCAGGGGTAAATACCATGCAAACGGTAAATTTGCCCCAAGTGTGACTATCAGATTCGTTGTCAACGACCTCAATTACCTATAAAAAACAAATTAGTGTGGTCGGTGTTCTGTAGTAGCGTATCTGGATATTTACCTTTTTTTCTTGCTTAAAAAAATAGCATTAATACAGTAAGTTAGGTAAACTGACTTTTTCGTTTTAAAATGGAATTATTTCCATTTCGTTATTAACTTAAAAAAAAATTTTTAAATAAATATTTTGTGTTTTATATACATAAAGTATAATTGTTGAATGTTACTGTTTTGATTATATTCGTTTGGGGGCACAATTAAAATATTAAGAAAGATTAAAATGAAGCAAAATTTAAGTTTCCGTTCCATTTTTACAACAACCGTAATACAGTGCATACTCAGCAAGTGTTATCGTAATTTATAAGCATATTGAAACACTAAATCAACATTTTATTTATTTTTTTTTGCATAATTAATGATTGGAGTATTTTTTTGTTTATTTTCTTAACATCTGTTAAAAAAATAATTTGTGCATTCTCTTGAAAAAAAGAATCACACTTTTCTCTACTTTCACATGTGTTCCATTTTAACAAACTGAGCCACAGCAACGCGTGGCCGGATACAGCTAGTATATATATATATATATATATATATATATATATATATATATATATATATATACTTATATATATACTTATATATATATAAAACTTAAAAGCATATATATATATAAAACTTAAAACCATATATATATATAAAACTTAAAACCATATATATATATATATATATATATATATATATATATATAACTGCACTTGATTTTTTTTATTTTGAGCACATCTTTCTGTAATTGAAACAGAATCTAACACATTGGGAAATTTAAAAAATCCAAAATCCAAACAGTCCTTTGTTCATGAAAAAATAGTGTATTTTAAACGTTGCCCATTTTTAGCTTCGCATATTTGTACTCTTTCCAAAACATTATTCATGACAGATTTAAGAATCTATGGGTTGTGATTTAACATCCTTATTTTGTTCTTGATGTTTTCCCTCAATCTTTTTTCAGGATTTGGAGTTTGTTAACATTGACTCTTTCTTTAATATATCCCCACAAGAAATAGTCAGGGATAGTTAAGTCGGGGGAAATTGTCATGGCGAAAGATAATGTTGGCGCCAAAGCATTGCCTGAGAAACTCCACGGTATCTCGTGTTTTCCATTGTTCAATGATATACATCTCCATCATTAAAGTCAGAAATGTTATCTGTAAAATATCAAAAATGGAAAAAAATAAGCATTCACGGTAAGATGACAAAGCTTTGCAACCTTTCAATGACTTTTTGGAGAACCTGTATAAACTTTCATTTAAAATGAAAACATCTTTCTTTTAAATTATGCCGTCGATTTTTGTTTCGGAATATAAAAGTAATACATGCCCCTTATTGAACATAAATGTTTTCGACTCATCGTCGAATCATTTTCAGGGAAAATAAAGAGGACAAATAGAATAAACAAAAACAAAACAAATGGTAATGCCCGCAGGAAGTTAGGTAGATATCAAAAAACAAATCATTGCAAATCCACAAGAGTTGTTAAGAATTTAAAATTCGAAACATTGTGTTAAGTTAAGAGTTTTAATCTGTTTTTACTTGTTTTAGACGTATTGTCTGAATTGTTTGTTACTAGCTTTTAATAATTATAAGGTCGCGTGCTTTTAATTTTTATGTATGCTTTTTATTTTGTAATCGAAGTGCAAAAAGTGTCTCTCTCACTATAGAGATTTATATATATATATATATATATATATATATATATATATATATATATATATATATATATATATATATATATATTTATAGAAAATATAAAAATACCAGCGGTGGTTGAGGTTATGTTTTGAGAAAAATAGAAAAACCGAATGAAATTATTAAAATAATCAACGTTTCGTCCTTATTTCAGAGGGCATCTTCAGGATATTGAAGTAAAAATGCAAGAAAAGAAAAAGCCATAGATCATACGAAAAAGAGAACAGTTTTTGAATCCTACCCATGTCGGGAAGGACCAACATATGTGCGTATGGGAAGGTTGGGTTTTTCGATGTCTATATATACACTTTTAAAAATGCGTTAAAATACATATGTACATTTTTTTCCTCCCGTAAACTTATTCATTTTGTTGAAATATTTAAGGAAAAACGGTTAGCCATGATCTGTTTTGATATTTTGTTCTTTGATTATTATTTTCCCTATGCTAGGGGCTAAATAGAAGAAGCCTTTTCTTTGCGTAATACTATTAGTATGTAATATTAGTGCTTATTCTAAAAGTCTTCTTTTAGCTCTATCTATCACGTATTTAATAATTTTCGCTTGGTCTAAATTAAATGAGTGATCGTGTTCTGCATAATGGCAAAAGTGTGCATTTAGGGCGATACCATTCCTTATATCTCTTCTGTGTTCGTAAAGTCTCAATTTTCGCTGTGTTTCACCTATGTACGCTTGTTGACAGTTGCTACATGGGATGGAATACATGACTTTTTCTTGTCTTGCATTTTTACTTCAATATCCTGAAGATGTCCTCTGAAATAAGGACGAAACGTTGATTATTTTAATAATTTCATTCGGTTTTTCTATTTTTCTCACAACATATATATATATATATACATATATATATATATATATATATATATATATATATATATATAGTCACTTACATACTGTATTGTTTCGTTGTGTCACAACTCATTAGTGCGGGTAGGCATACATCTTTCCCCAGTCGTGGATCGAATCTACAAACGTCGTACTTACAGTCTCCAGGTCTCACCGTCGGACTACGAATCAGTGCTATGAATATTTGTCCTTGAGTGTGTATTAAATCCACACCCGCTTTTCGCAACAAGAGCTCTAACCACCAGCTTGTAAAGAAATAAATTAATCTAAAAGGAATAATTATAGTAATTATATATACATATATATATATATATATATATATATATATATATATATATATATATATGTTTTTTATGTGTATGTATCTCTGTGTTAGTTCGTTCCAATCGACTCCGAAACGGCTTGTCAGATTTTTATGTAAAGTTATATAAGACTTGCCTCACAATTATATGCCACTACAAAGTTATCCTTTGCCTTTTGATACTGAACGGAAGCATCGATTATTTTATACAAATGTACCTTATTTGTCTGCCAGTGTTCGTAAATAAGTATAGATAATCAATAATCAAAATAATATGATCCAAGAAATAACAGGCGACTTTTACCAAATTACGCTTTATAACCTAACATCACAAGTGCATTTGAGAAGTTTTATAAGCACATAAGCAGAAAGATCCAGTGTATAAACTCCAAAGGTCTTAGTTGTTTTTACATGACATGGGTGTGTGCGAAATAAATATAGATGGTCAAAGAGCAACTGGATCATAATACGTCATGTTTGACTTTCAAATTTAAATTCAAATCATTATCAACAAACATGCAGAAATGTCTCTACGTAGTCAATTAGTCCACGATAGTGAACTAATTCACTGTGTAGAAGCATACGAAGTTTCCTCCCGGTGCACCGCGATGTTTCCCCAAATGGAGCAAGAAATAGATGGATATGATTGAGAAATTGATAATTTCACCAATTTCGATGACAATAACACCACAAGATTGTGAAAGATTCGTTGATTATCATTCAATTTCAGGAAACGTTGGTTATCCTGTTCGCATAGTGCTGGGAGGGTAACCTTACACATTCTGCTGATGGTCTATCCCTGACCGCGCTTCGGGTAACCAGTTTCTGTGATCGAGTAGTCTTGCGTTAGGACTTAGAGGGAGCAGATCCTGATCTTACCTTTTCCTTCTAATTAAGCGAAGCTCCACTCAACCAATATATGTCCCTGTATTTTCTATAAATATATAGTTAATTTCACTGTTTCCAAGCGTTCTCGTTCTTCTTTCAAAATTTAAACTACAGCATGCTTTCGCCGGAGGAATACGAATCCAAAATAACAATTGACGATAATTCAAAAATAATTTACGCACGGAAATTCACAAGCAAAACCCGGCTGAATTTAATTTGCAAAAAAAAAAAAAAAATTCTCACAAGTTAGGGACACAAGGAACACTTATAAGAAGAAATGAACACTTAATTTAAGATAAAAACGAATGCAAAGATGGAAGAATGAAAACTTAAAGCGTAAGTTAAAATCTTTTATTTTTCCTTAAAAAGTGAAAAAAACAGAATTTTGTTACAAAACGTTTTTGTAGCCTGAACTGTTTATGTGTTGCAAAAGAAAAAAAAAACACAACTGTCCCCTTTAACGAACAAAGAAACTGCCTATTTTAAAGGTTGACGTAATTTCTCACATGTGTTGCATTGACTCGTTCACTGATTTAATTCATTGCACACTGGAAAATTGAAATTATACATTTTATATTTGTTCAAGGGTTTGGCTCCTCGAGTTTTCGAATACTTTTTCTGACTGCCATTGGATCCGACCATTTTATTTTATGAAACCAAAAAAAAAAAAAAAAAAAGAAAGAAAATACGCCTTTTTTCTTCACTTTAAACATTTTAGGAAAAACGTTGCCCTCCTTTTTATTTCGGCTAATCCCTAGGTTTCTGTTCCCTTCAAGAAAAGCTATTTTTTTTTGTTAGCTGAATAGATATCGGAAATGGAGGACTGGAAGTCTACTATCATATAGTTGCTCAATGTGCAGTTAGACCAACAGCAAAAAAACAGATAAACATTTTAGACAACTTAAAATGCAACAATTTCACTTATTAGGAAACTAGGGATCGCTGAACAAAGTAAATTTGTAGACTATTTACTAGCCAAGAACATGAACGAACTAGAATTCTCAGAAACTCTTATCTAAACATTTCGGCCTGAATATACTCTTCTAACCAAGAAATGTAAGTGTTTTAATCTAGCTAAACGCGACGACGAAAATTATCTCAACTTTTCGTCCATTGTAAGCAAGCAGTGTTACAACATTCGTCTTGTTGAACTATCAGCGGATGAATTCAAGTGTTTAGTTTTTTGCACTGGTCTTGTCTCGACGGGAAACAGAGAGATACGACGACGATTTCTCTCAAAACTCGAAAACGAATAAGTGCTCACATTCGAAAAGCAGGCGGAAGATTGCCAACACGTAGTCAGCTAAGAGAACGACCCAGGAAACATCGAGGGGTCAGACATGTTATATGTACGAAGAATTAGTTACAGACCAAAGAGGTACTCCCGCGAAAAAAATGAGACAAGAAGACAACACAGGCACAATTGGTCAATAGACAGTTTTTACAAACTTATACATGCAATGAGTGTGGCAGGAAAGGTCAAAAATCGAAACATAGCAGAAGGAACACAAGTAATAACAGAGACTAACAAGCGAGATCGGAGAGGAACCGGTGTAAATATATAACTGTTTATATCCTCAACAAGGAAGTGGATTTACAGTTTGGTTTCAGTTCAAACCTAGCAATCGTTGTTGAAACATACGAAAATGGAAAAGGTTAAAGAAACAAATCATGAGGATAACTAACAAATCAGCTAATGCAATCACAAACAATGAGATAAGGGAGAACTTTAATGCCTGTAACAGTGAATAGTACCACGAAAATAGTACAAGACATTCGAAGATCCATTTGAAACAATATTGATAGAGAAATTTAACCTCTACGACCAATCAATAAACAATTTCTGCCATGAGGCGGATAACTCTATTTGGGGCACATCAATTAAATAACGACTTCAAAGGAAACCTTCCAGAGGTTTTTAATCGGGACTAACTTTTGCAAAGGCTGTAACCATATTTGAGCTGAAAGGAAGATACTTTACCCGTTTGCAAGAAAAAGCGAAACGTCCCCTAAGCGGTAGTCGTGAAAAATAATAAGTAAAAGAATCGACTAGAAACATCCGTGTTATAATCTTATGTAAGTACCAGTGTATAGACCGCCCCTTCCGTACACGTTTTGAACAAAAAAAAACAACCAAATTCGAATCTGTGCGGATTTTCTCACGGGTCTGAATGAGGCTTTGAAAGATTACAGCTATTTCTCCTCACACACGAGGAGGTATTCAACAAACTCAACGATGGTACAATATACTCTAACATTGATTAAGTCACGCATTTCTACAATCCCAGTTAATGAGGAATGCTCTAAACTCTGACGCATATATACAAACAGGGAACTCTACAAGTTTGAGAGGTTAGCCTTCGATTAGTACTGGCGATTTTTCAGAAGGTCATGGATACCACGATGGGCGGACTAACCTTTGCATACGCTTACTTGAACGACATAGTTTTGCCAGTAAATAAACTGAAGAGCGTCCAAACATATACACAAAGTCTTAAAAAGAATTCAAAACTTCGGATTTAAAGTAAAAGAAGCAAAGTGTGGTTTCTCATCAACGAAATTAAGTATCTTGGTCACAGAATTAATAAAAATGGGAGACACTCCGACGGTGAGAAGGCAGAAGCCATAAGGAGCATGCCATGCTCCTGATAATGTACGTGCACAATAGTTTTTTTCTACTAGGTCTTCATAAAAACATGAATGACTTGCGCACCGTAATATCAAGCTGCGTTTGAACAAAGCACAGATATTCGAACGTCAGAACTCTTTCTTGCGCAATATGACCTAATGCTGAAAATAATAATAGCACGCGAATATAGTAGTGCGCTTGTATATGTCCGACGGTACCAACGAACTGATCTCCCATGCATTGAGTAAACTAATCCAGACAGTACTCACGAAAGCAGAAGCTCTAAGTATCACATTTGCGGTAACAAAATTTCATAGGACATTTCAGTACATTCACGTGACATACTCATCATAAATGATTACTGACGATTTTTGCATCCAAAAAGGGTTGCCAACGTATACTTCTAATAGAGTAATGAGATCGGGGGGGGGTACTATCCTAATATACGGGTGCTGCAAAAATAATGCCATCTCTAAATATAATAATTCATTTCATAATAAATTTATTAATTAAATTAAATCGACACATTTTTGCCAACGAGAAACAAGTTTATTTATCCCATGAGCATAGCTGAGCGAAGTCCTCATAAACCAATATACGTTTCTGTATATTTTGATAATATATACTTCATTTGTCTGTTCCCAAGCCTTCTCGTCGTCATTTCTA
>NC_136518.1:20050303-20055303 GCF_053919585.1 Euprymna scolopes
CGATGCTGATTCGCTGATTGTTCGCTAGATGGCGCTAAACAGTCGACGCATGCATTCAATTCCTTTTGTTTATCTCCTGCTGTGGGGAAGACGACGATGACAGTCAACAGCGTAATGGTAAAAAATGGCTTCGATAAAACCGCCTTGATAAAACGGCTCACAAGTAAGACCAACGAGAATAAGATGATAAGAGGTAATATATATATATATATATATATGTGTGTGTGTGTCTGTGTGTGTATGTATATATATTATATATATATATTTATATATATATATTGGATGTAGTATTATTCACACACGTATACATTCATACACACATACGTGTGTGTGTGTGTGCGTGTGTGTGTGTGTGTGTGTGTGATTGTTGAATCTGCACACATTGAGGCACCCGGTAAGAGTACATATGCTTATTCGAAAAGACAGAGCATTATTTACCTCTTCTACAGCATCATCTAAAAAGCTCCCCGCATGCCGGAGCAACTTTAGAGCTGGGATGGACTTGACGAGCCATCCGCGGACCAAATTTTACAGCGTCTATTTGTTACCGTCATCGACATGTGAAATTTAATTATTCACACATTGCAGGATCAAAAGTGTCACATATATACTTACACAAACATAAACCATACACAAATATGAGCTATGATAGGGCAGACCATTATACCACGTATTCTTATATACGCAGAAAGTGGGCGCATGAAATCATTCAAGAGTGTATGTTCTCTGCGCCTCAGCTGTATGCAATATTAGTTGAAAGATAAGCTAATTTACATAGTTTTTGAAACTGACATTGTATTAGATTAACTACTATGTTTTATTGTTGTATTTTTAAAATAAATAATAGTTTGAATATAACATCTAGAGCTTTTTATCAATCTTGATTATTTACTTGATAAATATTAACTATTGGCGTTCAAATCCTTCTTATCTTTGAGCGACCCGATCTGATTTTCATAAATTGCGATGTATTTTTAAATTGTAAAGCAAATGATGGAGGACTCCATTAGGCTAAACATTTTGCAAAATCCCGTGGCGTAGTGGATACATTTGTAAAATTTCAGTTGCAATTTACCCTCTTTTGGAAACTGAAAATCCAATCTTCACTGTTAACTACAGAGGAAATACGATTGCAAATTATTTAGCCATTCCACCAAGACAAGATACACCGCAAGATGGTTCGACGTTACATCGATTGAAACGTCGTGCAAATGACACTCAAGATGATACCAATAGTTCAAATAATCTAAATAATACAAATTATCAATCCTCATTTCAAAAAATATCGAAAGAAAATGTTTATTTTAAATTAATGTTTCAATATAGACGTTGTGCAGAAATAGCGATCCAGCAAAAAATAACTAGTAAAATCTAGATTATATAAGTTTATATATATGAAATAATAAATATATGCGTATGTGTATGTTTGCTTGTGTTTGGTTCATTCGCCAGCCCTAAGTTCAATTCACTAATACACATATTTATATTTTTAAATCTATATACAAATACTTATGTAAAAATATCAACCTCTTGTTCGATTTTTTTCTCACGCGAGATACTTATTTCTTTCTCTTTATCTCTCTCTCACTCTCTCTCTCTCTCTCTCTGTCTGTCTGTATATATATATATATATACACACACACACATATATATGCATATGAACTTCAAAGCATAACATATGTGTACTAGACATATACGTATATATAATTAAGTCTAAAACCCTGCCATTTAAGCAAAACACGTTTCTTTTGCAAATAAAAGGGTCTGTTGTTCCGTTTTGTGACACATAAATGATGATTTGTCTTTAACGTTTATTTCCGGACAGTCCATCAAAACGGGGTGATTAGTGGGAAATATGGCCGACATAATCTCGTTGAATAAAGAGGGCAAAATGTCAACGTCACGAGTGTGTGTGAGTGTCGTGTAGTCAAGCAGGTACACATGAACAATTTTAATTGGGCAACATAGGCACCAATCTAAGTGAAATATATGTGAGGCGATATGTGAAAAACGAGCCATATAGATGTATTTTACACACACCCACACGAATATATATATATATATATATATATATATATATATATATGTGTGTGGGTGTGTGTGTGTGTGTGTGTGTGTGTGTGTGTGATGGATTCCCCTTGTCGATTTTGATGTATGAGCTTCCACCACGACAACAAATTGCTCAGAAATCCACACAGATCATTTGTTTAAAGTAATGACTGCTTTCTGATGCCAATGAACACTTTTTGGTACTGCAAGGCTTTGTCGGTGTTGACGACTGACACGAGACAGTGTATGCTGCAAATCTTTACGTCAGGGTTTCCATCTCCTACATACATTTAAGGTGAATCGATCCCAGTGAATTAATGCGCTGCCAGACACCAACCTAGAAATGCATACGACTCGGCGCGGTACATACAGCGCCTAGACTTTCCAAATAATCACCTATCTTGCCCTGGCCAGTCTGAACTGTTCTTAACTTCGGTGATCTGGCAAGAACCAGTGTGTCAACCTGATTGTACTATATATATATATATATATATATATATATATATATATATATATATATATATATATATATATATAGTGATTTAAGGATTATGAGGGGTTTTTGAAGCATGAAAAACAGTTTTTTTGTATTTTATATTTGTATTGTTATTTCTTATATTTCAAGCAGAGTCACAAAAAGTATCGAAATTAAAAAGAAAAAGAAAGCCGTTGAAAAAAACTGGAAATTTGTAGTGTAGATAGCGTTCATTCCTAGCAATCATATTCGAAAAGGTTCGCGTGGATTATTTTAGCCGTTTGTGGAAGGAGACTGTATTTTTTTATTTATTCTTTATTTTTAATATTTTTAAAATGTTGCAACGTAATAGCGTTTAATTAAAACGGCAAAAATTAGACGCAAATGATTTCAATATGTATATTAGAATTGAAATGAAATTTTTACACGGTAAAATTAATGTAATTAATAGTTATGATAATGATAGTACAGTAAAGTATTAATAACAAACGTGATTGTTTTAAATAATAATAATAATGTGACCTCGGAAGAGTGCAGTGCTAGAGACAATGTCGGCTTTTTAATGGGGAGTAAATTCCGTCCTCTCTTTAGCCCCAGTGGGTGGCTACCGGCCGCCTCAAACCAGACAGCCCCGGGTCAGTAAAGTTACACCCCGTCACGTCCGCCGCTTCGATGGGGTGGTCAGTCAATCACGGACGTAAATCATTGAACTGTTACAAATCACAATTCAAAGCTTACAAATCACAAGTGTATATTTATAATAACGTGTGAAGCAAACACAGGAATACCCCCCCCATATATATATATATATTATTATGTATTATTTCATGTATATAAACTTTTTATATTATAGACTTGCAAAATGTACTCGGTGTCTTCAGTGGATAGCCGTCTCTGCACAAGGATATACAACTATTTAATGTCAGAAATAAGACTTTAATAATCAAATAAATATTTAATAAATACTTTTTTAAAAAACAAGATTTAGATTAGAATGCATTAATGCATTTCATTTTCAATAACTCTATGTACATATGTAAAACAAGCAGGGATTCTGAAGTTGCCCAGGATTTAATGAAAAATCAACGAATAATTAATTGTACAATATTTTATTGTCATCCAAATCGGGGAAATCTCCCATTTTTTCAATCAAATTGCTTAAATGCCTAGAATTCCGGACCCACCGCATGGTACCGGAAGTAAACTTCTCATACTGCCCCGCAGTAACTTCTCCCCAGTAAACTTTAGAGACGCTTGTATTGAATTAATAATTTTATATATAATGGTTGAATAAAAGATTAAAATGCGAATAGCAAAAATTATAGTTAAATTTTGGTTTAAACAGAAACATTAATTTCGAATGCGGCCCCTTTCATATCAAATATCTATTTTCATGTTCTTTCGTTTGATGACGAATATGTTTCATTTAAGCTATTTAGTATTTGTCGTAGACAAGGTATTAATAAATGTAATGTCATTGATAACATATGTTAAAATTTCCGTTATATGTCTGTATTCACAACGGTATTACGCAGTGACGAGCGCTGAGTATTCATTTCATCTCTTTACACACAAGTATATTTCTCCTTTTATTTTTCCTTACAGTTTCTCCTAACAGACTATTAATTTTTAATCGTCTTTTAACATTGCAAGACGTCTATATTATGAATGTTCATACACAACACATTTCTGTGCCCTAAAAGCATCACAGATCAATTAATTAATTTATTAATTCAGTTCCGTTGCATACGCCTTGTTGAATGCCATCGAAAATATTTCAAGGTATTGTAATGCAGTCGTTACAGATTAACACGGTGGCCCATATTGCATACATAGAGAGTTTAAAAGGAACAAAAGCGACAGAAATACAATTTTAATTGAAATAAAATACATTTATTCATGGTAACAAAAAAAACACACATTGCATTTTGTTTTAAAAGTCTCATTATTCGCCATGTAGTTTAGAAAACACTTACGTCTCCACACGCCCTCTCCAGTCCCTCATGTCGCCACGTGGGCACATATCTGTCTCACACAGGTACGTCATGCTTATCCTCCTACTAACTGGTGGATTTTTTTCTCCACTTTTCTTTGTTTTACCTTTCCTCTGGTTTCACATCACATCGTATAATCCCACTGCTGATACGTGTCAACGCCTCTTTAGAAGCGTTATTGAGAGGAACTTTTAAATATCTAAAACTTCAAACGTAAATTGCCTTTACATATCCAAATTTAACTGCGTTACGAGGTTCTATGGTTTCAAGACATTACAATACTGTTTAAATCTCATTAAAAATACAAAACGTATTTCTCTCGCCTTTCCGTTCCGACTGCCTGATATTAAAAAAGCTAGGTTGAATATTACTTGGACACGCGGTTCGAACTGCTCTCCCGGCGTTACGATTATATCATTCATAATTGCGTGTAGAATGTAACACCCACCCTACCACCCACACACACACACACACACACACAC
>NC_136518.1:20060303-20070303 GCF_053919585.1 Euprymna scolopes
AAATTTCTAGGTTTCCGTTTTTTAACCTCAGTTTTCAATATGTGCCAGAGGTGTTCGATAGGGTTCAGGTCGGGACTCTGGCTAGGCCATTTCAAAACATTAATTTGATTATCCTCAAACCATTTCTTTACTATTTTGGCAGTATTTTTTTGATCATTATCCTGTTTTAAGGACCCAGTTTGGTCCTAAATGGAGCTTCTCCGCATCCTGTCTAATGTTTTTCTTGAGTATCTCCAAGTATTGCTCCTTCTTCATGGTTCCATCTATCTTGACCAAACTACCTGGACCACTAGCCGAAAAGGAGCCCCAAAACATTAGGCTACCACCACCATGTTTCACCGTGGGTATGGTGTTCTTTGGGTTGTAAGCTTCTCCTTTCTTCCTCCAAACGTAAGAAGCATCCATATGGCCAAACAATTCAATTTTTGTTTCGTCAGTCCACAAAATACTTGAGAAAACGGACTCTGGAGAATTCACATGGGTCCTAGCAAACTTTAGACGTGCTGCAAGGTGTTTTCCGGTGTGCAATGGAGTCCTTCTTCGTCTTCTTTCTTTCAGACCATTTTCATGCAGAGTCCTTTGCAATGTGTGCCTTGATATTTTTATGCCAGAAGACTCCAGATATTCTAAAATGTCTTTAGTAGTGGTGGTTGGATTTGCATTAACACTTCTTACAATATTCCTGGAGGCTCTAGAAGACAGTTTCCTTTTCCTTCCTCTACCAATCAAGTTGTTTGTTGTGTGGTGGCTCTGGAATTTTTTGATGATGCTATGTACTGTTGCTGTAGGGACCTCAAATTTCTTGGAAATTGACTTTTAACCTTAACCATCCTTATGTGAATTCACAATTTTAGTCCTAAGATCATTACTAAGCTCTTTTTGCTTCCCCATTCTAATAATTTTTATTCTTTTATTGGTTTTCAGTTGATATCATATTAATTTCTGAAAAATGCAAAAAACGAAATGAAATTAATCAAAGGTTGTATAAAAGCATTCAAAATAAGATTCAAACAGGAAACAAACAGTCAGAAACTCGATTAATACTGAAAAAATAAGGGGGTATGATTATTTTTGAACATTGCAGATTTTATAAATAGCTGTATATTTCTTTTATTACAAGTATCCCGAGATTTTAAAATGGCGAAAATGATCAGAAGAGGTTTATTAAGAATATGTATCAATATGGACGTAAACAATACATTCTTACAAAGTTACACCTAATAAACTCAATTTTCAAGGGGGGTATGAATAATATCGGGCACAAGTGTATATATATATATATATATATATATATACTCCTATAAATTCGTTTTTCTTTTGTGTGTATTGATATTCAGATTAAAACCCCTCTTTTCTATTTATTTAAAAATAAAATACAATGTTCTCATATATGGGTCGTAGAATTGCATTCCCAAGCCAAAGATCTAGCTAATTTGCATATTCTTTTAAACATGGATTTTAATTAACTCCCTATTAGTTTTTTTCGGTTTTCTTATGGGATGACCATCTTTAGTAAACTATTAAGTGTAATTATATTCATGCAGATATTCTACATGATTTATACTTGCATAATTTTTGCGTAAAAAGTGTGCAGTAAACACAAAATTGTTTCCATATGTATTAATCTATACGTATATATTTGTGTTTAATCTATAAAAGCTAATATGTCTGTCTGTCTGTGTACATTTTCCAACGCAATAACTTTGTCAATTTTCAGTCTACAGACTCGAAATTTGATATACATAAAAGATTATATCTTCGTATAAACGATTATTCGGATAATGAAATGACAAAATAATAATAATAATAATAATAATAATAATAATAATAATAATAATAATAATAATAATAATAATATTATTAATAATAATAATAATAATAATAATAATAATAATAATAATAATAATTATTATTAATGTTTTAAAGAGATATAATCTAGGTAAAACGGCCCGTTTCAAAATTCAAATATTACTAGATAGAAAAACGCTAGATTTTCTTACTTTTAATTTTGGTATCTATCTATACGTACATATATATCTTACGATATATATATATATATATATATATATATATATATATATATATATATATATATATTAAAGGCATTTTGTGTATAAGCGTGTCTGAGTTCGTACACTATGGACATCGAAAAATCGAAAAGCCTGGGTAGATTTTTCGGACACATGCACTTCAGTTTTCTGAGAATTTTTTTTAGATCGCTAATCCAAACATCCGATTAAAGAATTGACAGTTCGATTTTCACCCCAATAATCACCTATGCCGACTAATGCCAGATGTGCATTTTTGAGATTTGTCATCACACAAGCAGAACGGACCTATATAAAATTAAGTATAGATTCTTTGATAAAATAAAGAGTTCGAATTCAATTTTTTGTTTAGAGAAAAATTAAACAGTAATACTTGACTTTTGCATTTTAATCTTTAAATCAAACCATTATATAAAAATAAATTCATAAAATTCATACAAGGTTCTATTCAGTGCATTGTGGACTACAATATATTGTGGACTACACCATTATAGGTCGATTATGTTTATAAAGAAGCGATTTCACCGATTTCGATGATAATAAATGTATTTGAATTGTGAAATATTCATAGATCCTCATTCAACCCTTGGAAAACTCATATATCTCTGCCTGTCTACTTATTTTTCTAGCTATGAGTCTATTATATGTATTTTCTGTGTTCGCCTGACATTAACCCAGTAGAAAAACTATAATTGCTATCTGTAGTTTTTTCTATGAGTGTTTTATATATAACACTTTGTAAAATCTTACATTATTGTTTAAGTAATTTTATTCGTATGCGATAAGGAATCTTGTGTTTTCAAAGACACCAACGATATAGAATGTTTAAACACGTCTTAAACAACCAGAACTACTATATCAAATAGTTGAAGGTAATGCATGAACAGGCGTGTTTTCTAGTATAAAGCTTTATCAGACTGCTATGTTATTAGCTCCTGGAAAATACAGTGTATACAACTAATGACCGATTATCAGCGTATAATATAGTAATAAGTACATTAACAGAAATAATGATATCAAACGAAAAAAACCTTTTAGTTGGAGAAATATTTTAATCAAGGAATTTGGTAAATAAAAATTAAACACGGTTGATTATCTGACGAAGTTCAGACATTGGTCGTGTGTTTATACGTATTGATGACATCATTTAGATGGAAACATTTTTTTTGAAAGATACATATAAATTAGTCACAGTTTGTACCAAGAGTTCAAAGTCAAATTTGGAAACAGTCGGAAGTCAGAGGGACTGAGACGGTCTACTGACCGGAATGGCTCCGAGCAGCGAAGACTCTCGGAAATTGCGGATAATTAAACTGTAAAATCTAAGATCAGCTTGCAGCTTTCCAATGAGAACACATCGATAATAAAGTTGCTGTAAATACACTGGGGACTACGGGTCGTACGAATCTTCATTTGCAGCTTTTTCCAAAGGATTCATCAAATCAAGTCTAACTAAGTTGGATAAGGAAGGTTTCCCTATTGACCGATGTTAACATACCCAAGAAAAAGTTGTATCCATCCCCTATTATTTTAAAGCCCGTGTGTAATAAATGATATATGCTCTGTATATAAAATCATCCCTAGACGATCACACGTACACTTCAAATCTTCAAAAATATATACACTCAACGTCTTAGAGAAAATTAAATACATCACACGCAAAACAAAAAATAGACACACTCATATAAACTCGTAAATACAGGAACGCATTATATAGACGACTATATAACAATACTTCATAGTGACAATGTAGAGCCGAGTACTGTCAAGACACTCCTGACTTAGCCGGACTACGTGTGGAACTCTGATATCGTTACATTAAGAGTGAGTTCACTGAGAAACTAGAGTGAATTAAAATATAGGAATGCTTTATTTATAGTTGACCTAACATTTTTCCAAGTCATCGTCCATATAATTGGGCCTACACATTGTGCCTTTTAAATGTGTCCCTAATTTCTTTTTCATATTTAAAAATCAATCCGAAAATCCATTTTTGGTTTATTCCACCCGAAAGAGTAGATTTTTTTTCCTTACTGGCATATTGGCTACATATTTTTTTCTGCTTTAAAAACCTTCTATTCTCCATTTTTCCAAACTTCATCTGTTTAACAAATAATATATATATATATATATATATATATATATATATATATATATATATATATATATATATATATATATATATACATATGTTACCGGAGTATATAGCCTCAATTGTACTGATATATTTTATTTTGTTTTTGAAAGATTTGTGTTTATGCATTTTTATGCTACTTTGTTCGACGTGAGTTACCTTTTCTTTAAAATGCTCGTTTACGTTTCTTTTTTATATTTTCTAATATTGTTAAGCATTCTTCCCCATCGTCGTTTTTATGCTCACGATATTTGTGATTAAACACGGATTTCCTCTCGTGCGCAAGGGTTATTTTGTTTGTTTTCTCGTTTTTCTCAATTTTATCTTTTTAAAAATATACGTTTTATTACAATTTACATATAAATGCGTGCACACACAAATATATATAAGACAAACTTATATAATAGATGAAATAATTTTAATTTACCGAAAGATTAAAATTATAGCCAGTACGAAGAGATTTTTTCAAGTAACTTTATATAAATCTTGCATTTAGCATTCTATATTACCGTTAAAAACTCTTGTATTTGCAAACAATTGTTTCTGCCTATTTTAAGTATTTAATAAAAAATATCACCGGTATTCATCATTGCATAAAATATTTCCGAGTATGACCACAACAATAAAATGCATCCGATAGCAATATCTTTTATAGGTCTTATTTTTTAATAAAAGAGACGCATATTTAACCCTACATTTTCATATAAATCAGCAGTGTTTATATTAAATCGATACAATTTAATATAAATCGATAAAAATCTGGTGTCTCCGTTCAGTGTCAAAAGACAAAGGGTACCCCCTGTAGGAGCAGCTGCGCGCGTAATCATGTGGCAACCACATGTCTCCTGAATCGGCACTGTTTGAGGTCAGTGGCAAGATGAAGTTCAGGACGATTGGAAGCAATGCTAAGTAAGTGTTGAGCACATAGAGCACATGGAAGTCCTAAATGGTCACCCATTTAGACTAAGCTGATTCAGCGTTGCTTAACTTCGGTGATCCAGCGGGAACCGGTGTGTCAGTCGGTGTAACTGGTGTGTTATACCGTACATAAAAATATAAATATAAAAATACGTGCATATATATTCATACGACATATAGGTATGAATTTATGCTTATATATATCCCATTACAAGATTCAGTCGTAAACTAAGTAACCGATCATTATGAAGAGAAAGGATAAGTAATGTGCACTAACTTGTTTCGATTTAATGCAAATATGCAGACGATTTGATCAGAGATTTTTCTGAAATGTAAACAATATGTATTATCTATCAACTAATAATTCCTTCAAATTTACCATTTTTTTAATGTTTCAATTCAGAATAATGTAGGCATGACGGTTCGTTTCCAAATTCAAATATTATTAGGTACGAAAACGCAGGATGTTTTGTTCAATTTCTGTTTAAGGTCTCTAGCATTAAATCTTGTTATTTTTCTAGAATTAAAATTGTGTAATGGATGAAAATGTAGATTTCAATCTGAAGGCGTACACATGTCGCAAGACTATTGTTCTCGAGGAATAGATTTTATTTGTACTGATACGATTAGATTTCATATATATATATATATATATATATATATATATATATATATATATATATATAACGTGTGTGCGTGTATGTTTTCTTAGTATCTCTGTCTGTTCAGTCCACTATTTAACAGAACTATTGGGGAGATTTGTCTTAAATATTGTGAATTGCATCCGTCTTATGCACAATTTTGAATTAATAGTTATTACTCGGATTTGTCATTCATTGCAAATAACAGCGAATTACGTATTATGGTATCCGTTCGGTTTAGATTAAAATATTGATACGTATTAATAATTTGTCAACAGAATATCATATTTACTCTTAATTTTTTCTCAGAAAGTACTTGGTCACTCTCGCTGAATTTCTTATCGATTTTGGTTTGGATAAGGTGCAGCAAACTAAGTATTATTATATCCGTTGTTTCATGATTAGGGATTTATATTGATTGGTCATCACAATTTCACATTTCCACTGTATTGTGCTCAAAGACTACGAGACTTTTGTGGATCAAATTTTGTATGGACTATTCTGTTTTAAAGTGCAGGGAACTCTGGATTATAATATCAGTTCGATGCACAATTAAGAATGCATAAGGATTATAATTGACATGAAAAATGAATTTACATTAAAAAATATTAACCCATCACGTTGGTATAAAGCACTAATTCTAACACAATGGTTGTTCCTTTTTGTTGTTTTTAACGCGCTAAAACATTTAGTATTAGGTTGACACGCAATTTTTTGGGGGAATTTTCAATTTTGATAATAAATGGTGTATTTTCAAATAAGTTTTCGTCATAATAACCCTACTTTATATATTAAAAAGAACGCTTAAAACAAATGTCTTTTTTTCAGAACCTTTTAATATAAGATGGTAAAAAAAGCAAATTCGCCCTATTTTCTTATTTCAATTACAGTTATGCCGAACAGTTTTTGATATCAACGAAACCTTTGACAATAGAACCATTACTAAACACACAGCACAATGATGAAGTTTCGGGGCGACGACGAGAATCTTCAAGAAAATATTTTCACTTTCGTAAAAGCTATCCTTGGATACCTGTATCTGGGTTTATCCATCATCAGCATGACTAAACTTGTAACAAGGTTCGACCTCCTAAAAAGTCGATTTTATCACCAGAGAACGTAAGATGAACTGTTGATTGATTTAATTTTATCAGCGAATCAGCATGTGAAAATTTTAAATAGATATTTTTATAAAATATTCAAATATTTAATAAAAAATAATAATTATAAAAAAAACTGCGTCCCAAATAAAATGGGCGACGTTAATATAAAAAAAAAGAAACAATAAGGCATGTAATTCCCTCAAAATGTTCAGGTGAAGGTAACAATAAAAACACAAAGAACTGCTAATAAAAAATAAATAAAAATCAACAGTTGATCTTATATTTAAAGACGATAAAAATCGTGTATAAAATTAGACGAGGTAACGTACCGTGATCTGATGGTAAAATACCAGACTATTTATCGAAATGACGGGTAAACTCAAAAACACGTGTCCATTGATAGCATTCATGTGCGTAAAATATTAGATAAATATGTAAATCGAATATTCAAACTTTTAATTTGTACATAAAATAAACAAAAAATAACAACAAAATATAAGGGGTTGCGCGAATATAATACCAAAAGAGTATTGCTTAATACGCTTAAATATTACAGATATGAAAGAAAGAAGGTGTGTCAACCTCGTGACGAACACGAAGGCTAAAAGAAAGAAAACGTGAGAGTTTACCGCTACTCTAGGAGGCTGTAGGAAGTGAAAAGCGTTGGAATTTAGCGATGGCAATGAAAAGTTGACTTGCAGAACCAACATTGGCTGGAAACAAGTTCAACGTCTCGCTGTTGAATTTATTTGTTTGTTTCCTCACGATGTTGGGGGAAAACAGCTCCCCACAAAAAAAAATGAATGTCTAAATGAATAGCAAGTGTTTGAGATGAGGGATTTTCCTCAGATTGATTAAAGCTGATTGCTTTCATGACGTCCTGGCACGAAAGACCAGGAAGCTGCTGGTATATTTGCTTCACCTCTGAGTAAATTAGGCACAAATCCGCTTTTTCCTGTGGGGCTGGTAGTGCTGCCTCTTGGTATATAGGGTTGCCCCTACATATGCCATAAACATATTGTCTCAAGGGCAATAGGCTTTTATTGCAGCATCTGATGTTACAGCAAAAGGTATGTCCCCTTTCCATGTAAATAAGAAGAGAATTTGATAGGTGAAAACGAGATAGGATAAACCGACTCGAACCTTGTAAGCACAGTTAAGAATTGGAATGTTAAAAAATAAGGCTATTGTTAATTCTGAATATTTAATATTAATGAAAATTAAAAATATATTGTTAAAAATAGCTTAGATTAAAAATAGGTAAGTAGAGGATTCTTTGTTTGCAGAAGTGTGTTTTGGCCGAACAAGCATAGTCACGTGAGTTAGTCACGTTTGAGAAACACACTTCTGACGTCGTAGAAAAAGGACGATTCTCCATATGGTTCTATGGGTTCGAATTTCAGAGGCAGATCAGAAAGTCAATCAGAGAGAGAGAGAGAGAGAGAGAGAGAGAGAGTTGAGAGTCATTCAGTGGTCAGCTGACCCTTTGGAAGTGATGGGTAGAAGATTAACCATGTAGATCCAAATTTGAATTCCTGACGTCATCAGCATTCGACCGGTCCAATGAATAAAGTATCATCATTCTGTTTTTGTAACTGTTCTCACGTGTCATCTTTCAACACTCAAAATGTAATGTGTTATTCATTTGTAATGAACATTGTGTAACCCTTTCAAGATTACGCATCTCCCCTCTTCTGTGTTAAACACTTGTATACATCTCCAGTTAGTATATATATATATATATATATATATATATATATATATATATATATATATGAAGTTCCAAGCAAAACAGAACTGTATAAATGTCTTCTCTCCCTCTCATCACTATCGTTATACCCGTTATATGTGTTGTCCTAATATGAAACTCCCGCCGTCTCTCTTCAATATGGACACCTCCATCGCTCCTTAATATGAAACTCTACTATTCGACACTGATACTACACTTTCATCTTCGTCACTCCCGTCACGAATGTCAGGAAGCTGCCGGTATTCGTTTGCTTCCTCACTGAGCAAATTACGCACAAGGCATTTTTAAATGTGCAGAGAGGGGAGGGGAAGGGGGCATCTCCCCCGAGAGGAGGGGAACTGGTAGTCCTGCCTCTTGGTATATAAGTTTCCCCGACATGGACCAGAAACTGATTGCCCCAAGGGCAATGATCCTTTAATGTAGCATCCGCCGAAACAGAAACCAGAACTTGATCCCTGATGTCAAGGCCACGAAAGGCCGGGGAGTTGCGTTCGCTTACGATTCAGTTTCGCTTTTATACGAAGAACACAAACAAACACGCGAGAGGATAGAATTGCAAGAATTTTATGACACTATAAAACTAGAGACGTCGTCACTTTGCAAATCGTAGATATTATAATCTAAGGTGTATATACAAAGTTTTAAAACATATACCCCCCCAAGAACCCCGATGAAAAAAGCTTTTGCTGGGCATACAAACACACACGCGGCCGTTTTATCCCATATATCTATTATATTGGACCCAATATATATTGATTTAAAAGGTTAAAAAAAATACTCGTGTACCACCACCGACAATCGAAACCTTAACGTTTAGCTTAGGATTTACATTTTGGCTTTGGCGTTAATGTCTGAGCTATGAAGATATGTTTGCTACAAGGCTAAAAATAAAACCACTTAAAATTGAGCTAATAGCTATTACGTTACGCATGTATATTTGTAACGACATCGCTCGACCTTCACTTGGGAAATTCAATTTTTTTTTAACTTTTCATACTTTTGCGTCGATTTCCCAGGCTAAAACCCAAATAAAAAGTTCCGTATTGGTTCGAATACTCTATATATTAAGTTTTATGTATGTGGACTAAAAATGACAGAGGAGTTTGATAGACAATTGTTTTTTAAATAAATATATATATATATATGTATAATATATCTAGAAATATTTTTAACTAAAGATGATAAGCCTATAAGAAAACCGAAAATACGAATAGAGAATTAATTAAAATGAATTTTTTAAAAAATATTAAAATAAGTTAGATCTTTTGCAAGTGAAGGCACTTCCACAAACCATAAATAGCAAAGTTGTGTTTTTTAAAAATAAATAGAAAAAAATGCGGTTTTAATATGATATCAATACACCCGAAAAAAACAAAAACAAAAAGCAACAGGAGGTAACAGGGGCG